>NC_034175.2:69155072-69320072 GCF_002021735.2 Oncorhynchus kisutch | reverse complement strand
CCTTTTCTCCACCGGCGACGTAAAATCCTCGATCACTGCGTCAAACTCACACAGCACGTCAGACAGATCATCCTCCTCCTCCTCAAGGAATGTAGCTGAAATAACTGATGAAAACAACCATTCCCATTCAAATGATATTTTATTGAATTCATTTCAGTTATCCTAATGAAATAAATTGCTCTCTATTAATTTATCCTATCCCGTGCTAACCTATTGATGGTCTATGTTTTTGTGCCATTAATAAACGTGTGCAACACGCATGTTACATTGTAGTAAACACATTGTCAAATTCTAACAGATGTTGAATAACAACCACACTATCTGAAATAGCTTTAAAAGCTCCTTTTCTGCAAACGCTAAACTAACTCCATGCCTGGTAAGTGTGCAATGCATTATATTTTGTCCAGTGGAAATCCCAAGAACAAATTAGATGGTCAGCATTCTTCAACTCACATTTGCCTTGAGACTTCAACTTTGGAGATTTCATTTTTATTGTCTCAAAAACTACTCAACATAAACTCCGCGGGTATTCCCAATAAAGACGTTCTTGCTCGCCGTCAGCTCCTGTCCACTACTAGTCCGTGAAAACGACGCACTGTCCCTTTTATGAAGTGTCCCGCGTCTCAAGATTGGTTTTAAACTCTTCCCTACCTACGGAAGAGGCGGCGTCTCGGAGGAGGCGGGAGAGAGAGAGAGAGTTCACGCACTATGCATAAATTTACTGATATCCGTGACCAGTTTCTATTCCTAGGGAGATTATGGTGATGTTACGCTCGCTGGAATCATCCCCCGTAAACTATGTTTGTGAACAATGTGTGTGTCACTGAGCAGTAAGAAATTGAATGCTTGTCTGGTATTCGTATAATACTTTCCTTGACTTTTTATTTATATCCCTGACCCTGAGCTTTCCATCTTTTATCACTGGGCAGGTTTTGAACAGAATTGGTCAAACTGTTTAAACAAATTTTAAAGTGAAAATGAAGCTAACAAACAATGTATTTACCAATTGATTATTGGAAATGTCTACAATATCAATCTTAATATTAAGATTTGGCAATAGTCTTTCAAAAATAAAGTCAATTGTGAGACTTGTCGCTACATCTTTTATTTTCGCATATTTCAACTGCCCCAAATGTGCCATTGTGGTCTATGCCAGAATTAAGTGGAACCAGAAGTACATTCATAAATCCAGCAGCTGCTGGTAGTAGCCTCATTTGAGTGTGGAGTGACACCTTCTGATAGGAAGTAGAGTTGCAGCCACTGCAGCTCGCTTTTGTATGCTACTCTCATGAAACACAATCCATCAAGTGTGATTGGGGTTCCTGGTATTCTGGTGTGAAAGACAGGGTGTGATTGGTGTTCCTGGTATTCTGGTGTGAAAGACAGGGTGTGATTGGGGTTCCTGGTATTCTGGTGTGAAAGACAGGGTGTGATTGGGGTTCCTGGTATTCTGGTGTGAAAGAAAGGGTGTGATTGGTGTTCCTGGTATCCTGGTGTGAAAGACAGGGTGTGATAGGGTTCCTGGTATTCTGGTGTGAAAGACAGGGTGTGATTGGTGTTCCTGGTATTCTGGTGTGAAAGACAGGGTGTGATTGGTGTTCCTGGTATTCTGGTGTAAAAGACAGGGTGTGATTGGGGTTCCTGTTATTCTGGTGTGAAAGACAGGGTGTGATTGGTGTTCCTGGTATTCTGGTGTGAAAGACAGGGTGTGATTGGGGTTCCTGGTATTCTGGTGTAAATCACAGGGTGTGATTGGAGTTCCTGGTATTTTTATTTTGCTTCCAGGTAAGATTTCCCTCTGCTCATTGCTAATTAACTAAACTCTAATGATCTATTTGTATCATGAATATTAATAGAACATTTATTTTACATATCACAAACAAATCAGTGTCATAGCAATGAGAGTACATGTTTTTGGAACGTTAATGCACTACTGTATCATAAAAAACAAAGACTTGTCTTTATTAGGCTACTGTACATATTGTCGATGAGCTTGAATTGAGAAAGTCAGTGCATGAGTGGCAGCAGTAAATATAGCAGCCCTCAGAATGTGAAAACAGGCTGATGTGCTCGGCCACTTGGGCATCAACAGGGTTGGAGAGCTGTGACAATGTCTCGGAGCCAGCCTCTCTTCTCCTCCTTAGGCAAACAGAAATGCAGATTAGAATAGTTATGGACACCATTATCAGTAGAGCTGACAGGATAGACAGATCTGTCTGCTTCACACTCAGGTACCCAGTTGACATCCAGCTTGTTGTCCAGACTGAGGTAGGAGGCAGTGCAGGTGTAGTTGCGTCTCTCTCTCAGTTCCTCTGTACTGACCTCCAGACTCTTCCTCAGCTGATACGTGCCGTCTCCATTGGGCAGCAGCTGCCTCGTATTCAAAGCCTGTTCTGCTATTGGCTGACCGTCTCTCAGCAGGGTCAGGTTGATGTGGCGGGGATAGAAACCAAACGCCAGACTGCTGGACCCGTCCAGACATGGCTTTCTGTATGATCCTGACTCTGGGAGGCACTTTATGCATTATACATTTTTTCTCTTTCTCCAGGAACGTTTTTAAAGTGGCCATGTTCAGGTAAATGGTCTGATAAAGGCCTTTTACATATGTTTGATGCACCTTACTCCATGGCGGCAGGAGGTTTCCAGAATTGTATGAATAATGTGTCATGTTGGAATATATTGCTAAATCTGCATAAATTCCATTGAAACTGTCCTTCGATATGATAAGTGCCGGTTCTCCATTGTCCGACATCTCACACGCAGCCAGCATATGTTGAACATGAATACCTTTGGTGGAATTGAAGCGCTTCAGCTCTGATGATCTCGCTTTCAAGCTCTGTGTGTAGTTAACCCGACCCTCTATGCCCATTCATCACCATTTTACCTGTTGTTTGTCTTAGCTAGCTCTCCCAATCAACACCTGTGATTTGTCCGTGTCAAATCGGAGGGCATGTTGTTCGGACCTCTGGCAGTCTCTATGGGGGTACCACAGGGTTCAATTCTCGGGCCGACTCTTTTCTCTGTATATATCAATGATGTTGCTCTTGCTGCGGGCGATTCCCTGATCCACCTCTACGCAGACGACACCATTCTGTATACTTCTGGCCCTTCCTTGGACAATGTGCTAACTAACATCCAAACGAGCTTCAATGCCATACAACACTCCTTCTGTGGCCTCCAACTGCTCTTAAACACTAGTAAAACCAAATGCATGCTTTTCAACCATTCGCTGCCCGCACCCGCCTCACAACCCTGGACGGTTCCGACCTAGAATATGTGGACCACTATAAATACCTAGGTGTCTGGTAAGACTGTAAACTCTCCTTCCAGACTCATATTAAGCATCTCCAATCCAAAATCAAATCTAGAATTGTCTTTATATTTCGCAACAAAGCCTCCTTCACTCACGCCTCCAAACTTACCCTAGTAAAACTGACTATCCTACCGATCCTTGACTTTGGCGATGTCATCTACAAAATAGCTTCCAATACTCTACCAGCAAACTGGATGCAGTCGATCACAGTGCCATCCATTTTGTTACCAACTCACCTTATACCACCCACCACTGCGACCTGTATGCTCTAGTCGGCTGGCCCTCGCTACAACTTTAAACATCAGCTATCTGAGCAGCTAACCGATCGCTGCAGCTGTACATAGTCCATCTGTAAACATAGTCCATATGTTTATTTACTTTTCTGCTCTTTTGCACACCAGTATCTCTACTTGCACATCATCATCTGCTCATTTATCACTCCAGTTCTAATCTGCTAAATTGTATTTATTTTGCACACACTGTTAATAGACTTTCTTTTTTCTACTGTGTCATTGACTTGTTTATTGTGTTATTGGCTTGTTTATTGTTTACTCCATGTGTAACTCTGTGTTGTTGTCTGTGTCACACTGCTTTGCTTTATCTTGGCCAGGTAAGTTGTAAATGAGAACTTGTCCTCAACTGGCCTACCTGGTTAAATAAATATATATACTGTATATATATTTCATAATTCAAGCTGAAGGACATGGCCCCAAATATAAAAGCTATGTGATAAGCTTCTTCAACCTCTGTTTCCTCAGAGGCATTATAACCCTTGTGGATATAGCGTTTAATGTTGGAGTCAAAGTAACCAACTTTTAAAAAATTATTTTACCTTTCTATAACTAGGCAAGTCAGTTAAGAACAAATTCTTATTTTCAATGACAGCGGGTTAACTGCCTTGTTCAGGGGCAGAAAGATCGATTTTTACCTTGTCAGCTGGGGGATTTGAACTTGGAAGTTTTGGTTAGTAGTCCAATGCTCTAACCACTAGTCTACACTGCCACCACAATGTGAATGTGTCATCCAGCATCAACACAACAGTAAAAACAGGGAAAGGTGTCTCCTGAGATATATGTTGCAATTGCCTACAGAGAATGGGATCCTGAACCTGAGAGAGGGTGAAAACAAGATCAGTGAATATTTTCACAATGGTTATGTCTGAAAATCCTGTAGTATAGCCAATAGTCTATTGTATATAGGTATGTTATGTCTGTAGTATAGCCGATAGTCTACTGTATATAGGCTGTACTACAAGAACGTTGCTGATAGTTGCTGATAGTTTTGGCTGCACTTTTGACTAGTGACATTTGACCCTGTCGTTTCCCTTCCCTGCTGTTATCTATGTTATGAATATTGATCCTAGCAGCTGATTTATAATTAAATGTGATATACACCAGAGAATAAAACATCCATCTTACCTGCGTTTACAATAGTGTCAAATGAAATAACTAACAAAAAGACACACAGTTTGCCCATGGTTTTGAAAGTGCTCACTACTTTTTCAGTACCCTCGCTTCAAGGCTCTCAAATAAGAGCTTGCACACTTTCACTTTCACTTTCTTGGTGAACAGCCTGTGATGACCTTTGACCTATCTGCAATGTAAACAGTTTCTCAAACACAGCAAGGGATTTTAAAGATAGATACATTTTTTATTGCAGATAGAAAGGTTTTCTGTCTGCTGGTTACGCCACGTAGTGTAATCAGGATGCTGTCTCATTTAGCATAAACTCTCCTGTCTCAGCCAAGATGGTGCCGACAGACACGGTCGCCCTGTTGCTAGCTTCTAGCCAACTTTGCATTATTTTATGTAAAATCAAATCATATTGTATTTGTCACATGCGCTGAACACAACAGATGTAGCCCTTACAATGAAATGCTTACTTACCATATTAACCAACAATGGAGTTTTAAGAAAATAGAGTTTAAGAAAATATTTACAAAATAAACTAGAGTAAAAACAAAGTACACAAGAAAATAACAATAACAAGGCAACAATACACTGAATAATCCTGAATTTAAAATAGATTCAATTGAGATTTTGTGTCACTGGCCTCCACTACTGGGCCACAATACCCCACAATGTCAATGTGGAGTAATGTTATCAGACATATAAACAAATGAATTAAAAATGAAAAGCTGAAATGTTTTGAGTCAATAAGTGTTCCGCCCCTTTGTTATGGCAAGCATAAAGAACTTCAGGAGTAAGAATGTGCTTAACAAGTCACACAATATGTAGCATGGACTCACTCTGTGTGCAATAATAGTGTTTAACATGATTTTTTAATGACTACTTCATCTCTGTACCCCAATACATACAATTATATGTAAGGACCCTCAGTCGAGCAGTAAATGTCAACCACAGATTCAACCACAAAGACCAGAGAGGTTTTCCAAATCCTCGTAAAGAAGGGCACCTATTGGTAGATGGGTAAAAAGGCAGACATTAAATATCCCTTTCATCATGGTGAAGTTATTAATTACAGTTTGGATGGTGTATCAATGCACCCAGTCACTACAAAGATACAGGCGTTCTTCCTAACTCAGTTGCTGGAGAGAAAGGAAACCGCTCAGGGATTTCACCATGAGGCCAATGGTGACTTTAAAACAGTTACAGAGTTTAATGGCTGTGATAGGAGACAACTGAGGATGGATCAACAACATTGTAGTTACTTCACAATGCAAACCTAATTGAGTGAAAAGAAGGAAGCCTGTACAGAATAAGCATGCATCTTGTTTGCAACAAGGCACTGAAGTAATACTGCAAAAAATATGGCAAATAAATTAACTTTATGTCCTGAATACAAAGCATTATGTTTGGGACAAATCCAACACAACACATCACTGAGTACCACTCTTCATATTTTCAAGCATGGTGGTGGCTGCATCATGCTATGGGTATGCTTGTCATCGACAAGGACTAGGGAGTTTTTTTTAAACTAAAATTAAACAGAATGGTTCTATTTATTTTAATTTGATTTAACCTGTATTTAACCAGGATGGGCTCATTGAGATTAAAATATATTTTTCAAGAGCGCCCTGACCAAGATAGGCAGCACCAAGTCATTACAAAAAAATTACAGACAGACAACATGAAACCACAAGTAATCTAGTAAAAACCATTGAATTCACAAGAATATAAAACAGCAAATTACAAACATTGACAGGTCAGGGAATCAGCCTCAAAATCCTTCATCAGTGATTTAAAAACACCAATCAGGACAAGTTCTTCCAGTTTAAAAGTATTTTCTAAGGTGTTCCAAGGTGATGGCGCAGAGTACATGAAAGCCCTTTTACCAAATTCAGTTCAGACATTTGCAACAGTTAGCAGGATAAAGTCCAGCGAACGAAGAGAGTACCCACCACATTTCTGAACAATAAAAATGCACAAATAAAAAGGTAGTAAAACCAAAATGGCTTTGTAAATAAAAGTATACCAGTGACTGAGCCTCCGAGTGACTAGAGAAGGTGCAGTGGTGAGTAAGGGTTTTGCAGTTTAAAATACATCTCAAAGTGCCATGGTAAAGAGCTAAGCACAGGCAAAATCCTAGAGGAAATCCTGCTATAGTTTGCTTTCCAACAGACACTGGGAGAAAAATTCACCTTTCAGCAGGACAATACCTAAATACCTAAGGCCAAATATACACTGTGGCCTAGTTACAATTTTGACTTAAATCAACTTGAAAATCTATTTGCAAGACATAAAAATAGCTTTATACAATGATAAAAAATTATCTTGAAAAAGCTTGAAGAATCTTTAAAAGAATAATGTGCAAAGATTGTACAATCCAGGTGTCCTTGAGTTCTTTAGTACCGGGTCGAATCCCCCTTTGCCTCCATAATAGCATGAATTATTCGGGGCATTCTACAAGGTGCCTGAAACGTTCCACAGCATCACGCAGTTGCTGCAGATTGGACGGTGGTATATTCATGCTGTGACCAGCCCGTTCCATGTCATCCCATAGATGCTGTATTGGGTTGAGGTCTAGGGACTGACCAGGCCACTCAGGTAAACTGAACTCACTGTCATGTTCCAGGCAATGTTTTTCAAGTCCTCATTTGTTCAGTGTTGGTGATGGCGTTGCCCACTGGAGCCGCTTATTCTTCTTTTTAGCTGATAGGAGTGGAACCTGGTGTGGTCGTCTGCTGCATCCGTGACAAGGATCGTCAAGATGTGCGTTTTGAGACGCCGTTCTGCACAACACTGTTGTACTGCACCGTTATTTGTCTGTTTGTGGCCCTCCTGTTAGCTTGCACGGTTCTTGCCATTGTCCTTCGACCTCGCTCATCAACAAGCTGTTTTGGCCCACAGGACTGCCGCTGACAGGATGTTTTTGACTTGTCGCACCATTCTAAAACCCTAGGCACCGCCTTGCGTCAAATACCCAGGAGGGTGGCCATTTCTGAGATAATGGATCCGGTGCGTCTGGCACCGACCATCAAACCATGCTGAAAGTCGCTTAGGTCACTCGTTTTTCCCTTTCTAACGTTCAATCAAACAGTAACTGAATGCCTTGATTCCCGTCTGTCTGCTTTATATGGCAAGTCATGGCCACGTTACTCACTGTCTGCAGTGGGGGGGGGATTATTAAATCAGGGCTGTTTGCATTTCAGATTAGGGAGGTGTTAAACAATGGAGGTGTTAATGAATTTACCTGCACAAAATCAGAGAACAATTCACACAGACCTGATAGCTGGATTCTGGTTACAGGGTGTTTGAAAATGGAGCAATCATGACTAGGTCTTTAGGTGAGTATTATTTGACCTTGTTTTTTCCCACCTTCCCCTTTCAGATACACAAACATAGCAAGCAAAAAGAAGCAGGTACTGTAAATGAGTGGGATTTCAGTCTGTGTATGAAAGGGATATGACTGACAACAAAATAACAGCGACATACTTTTTTATTTGGCAGAGAATGTAAATTATTTAGTTTCATTTATTATACAAAACACAATGTTTAAAGACAACATACAGAAATATATATTATACTACCTATTAAGCTATAGGCTACTTCTTAATCTATAAGGCAGTATTATTGTATGTATCCTATAGGAACTAAGGGCTGAAGCCTGTAGGAACTAACGGCTGAATCCTGTAGGAACTAACGGCTGAATCCTGTAGGAACTAACGGCTGAATCCAATACGAACTAAGGGCTGAATAATATACGAACTACAGGTTGGATAGTATTTATTTAACCAGGTAGGCTAGTTGAGAACAAGTTCTCATTTGCAACTGCGACCTGGCCAAGATAAAGCATAGCAGTGTGAACAGACAACACAGAGTTACACATGGAGTAAACAATTAACAAGTCAATAACACAGTAGAAAGAAAAGGGGATAGGAACAAATGGTTGAATCCTATAGGAAATAAGAGCTGAATCCTATAGGAACTAAGAGCTGAATCCAATAGGAACTAAGGGCTGAATCCAATAGGAACAAAGGGCTGAATCCAATAGGAACTAAGGGCTGAATCCAATAGGAACAAAGGGCTGAATCCAATAGGAACAAAGGGCTGAATCCAATAGGAACTAAAGGCTGAATCCTATAGGAACTAAAGGCTGAATCCTGTAGGAACTAAAGGCTGAATCCTATAGGAACTAAGGGTTGAATCCAATAGGAACTAAGGGCTGAATCCAATAGGAACAAAGGGCTGAATCCAATAGGAACTAAGGGCTGAATCCAATAGGAACAAAGGGCTGAATCCAATAGGAACTAAAGGCTGAATCCTATAGGAACTAAAGGCTGAATCCTATAGGAACTAAAGGCTGAATCCTATAGGAACTAAAGGCTGAATCCTATAGGAACTAAAGGCTGAATCCTATAGGAACTAAAGGCTGAATCCTATAGGAACTAAAGGCTGAATCCTATAGGAACTAAAGGCTGAATCCTATAGGAACTAAAGGCTGAATCCTATAGGAATTTAAAGCTGAAAAATATAGTCCCCTCTGTGTTTTATCACAGGACACAGACAGCAGACACACACACACACACACACGCGCATGCACGCATGCACGCACACACGCACACATTGTATGCTCAAACAGAATATGGCACACAGACTTGCACATACACACTCACACACGCACAAAACAAGTACCAACCAGGGCATTGCTCATGTTGTTCCCTTGTTAATTGAAACCATGTGTTTACTGCTAGACACTCCCAGTGAAGTAATTTCCATCACACATGTTACACTGCACTGGAGATGGCCCTCTTGTTTGAATATTTAATCAGAACTGTTCCTGACCTCAGACTCAAGAGAACATTTGATTCTTTACTGTGCACCATGGGTGTCCCACAGATGATTCTCCAGAAAAATTCCAGATAAGCCTGGTCGTGTTCATTGATCCCCAGGGACTGACAGTTCAATAACCCACGCACAACAATGGTCAGGAAGACTCTGATCAGTTAGACAAACAGGCAGACTGATCAGCTAGACAAACAGGAAGACTGATCAGCTAGACAAACAGGAAGACTCTGATCAGTTAAACAAACAGGAAGACTGATCAGCTAGACAAACAGGAAGACTCTGATCAGCTAGACAAACAGGAAGACTGATCAGCTAGACAAACAGGAAGCCTCTGATCAGCTAGACAAACAGGAAGACTCTGATCAGCTAGACAAACAGGAAGACTGACCAGCTAGACAAACAGGAAGACTGATCAGCTAGACAAACAGGAAGACTGATCAGCTAGACAAACAGGAAGACTGATCAGCTAGACAAACAGGAATACTGATCAGCTAGACAAACAGGAAGCCTCTGATCAGCTAGACAAACAGGAAGACTGATCAGCTAGACAAACAGGAATACTGATCAGCTAGACAAACAGGAAGCCTCTGATCAGCTAGACAAACAGGAAGACTGATCAGCTAGACAAACAGGAATACTGATCAGCTAGACAAACAGGAAGCCTCTGATCAGCTAGACAAACAGGAAGACTGATCAGCTAGACAAACAGGAAGACTCTGATCAGCTAGACAAACAGGAAGACTGATCAGCTAGACAAACAGGAAGACTGATCAGCTAGACAAACAGGAAGACTGATCAGCTAGACAAACAGGAAGACTGATCAGCTAGACAAACAGGAATACTGATCAGCTAGACAAACAGGAAGCCTCTGATCAGCTAGACAAACAGGAAGACTGATCAGCTAGACAAACAGGAAGCCTCTGATCAGCTAGACAAACAGGAAGCCTCTGATCAGCTAGACAAACAGGAAGCCTCTGATCAGCTAGACAAACAGGAAGACTGATCAGCTAGACAAACAGGAAGACTGATCAGCTAGACAAACAGGAAGACTGATCAGCTAGACAAACAGGAAGACTGATCAGCTAGACAAACAGGAATACTGATCAGCTAGACAAACAGGAAGCCTCTGATCAGCTAGACCAACAGGAAGACTGATCAGCTAGACAAACAGGAATACTGATCAGCTAGACAAACAGGAAGCCTCTGATCAGCTAGACAAACAGGAAGACTGATCAGCTAGACAAACAGGAATACTGATCAGCTAGACAAACAGGAAGCCTCTGATCAGCTAGACAAACAGGAAGACTGATCAGCTAGACAAACAGGAAGACTCTGATCAGCTAGACAAACAGGAAGACTGATCAGCTAGACAAACAGGAAGACTGATCAGCTAGACAAACAGGAAGACTGATCAGCTAGACAAACAGGAAGACTGATCAGCTAGACAAACAGGAATACTGATCAGCTAGACAAACAGGAAGCCTCTGATCAGCTAGACAAACAAGAAGACTGATCAGCTAGACAAACAGGAAGCCTCTGATCAGCTAGACAAACAGGAAGCCTCTGATCAGCTAGACAAACAGGAAGACTGATCAGCTAGACAAACAGGAAGACTGATCAGTTAGACAAACAGGAAGACTCTGATCAGCTAGACCAACAGGAAGACTGATCAGCTAGACAAACAGGAATACTGATCAGCTAGACAAACAGGAAGCCTCTGATCAGCTAGACAAACAGGAAGACTGATCAGCTAGACAAACAGGAATACTGATCAGCTAGACAAACAGGAAGCCTCTGATCAGCTAGACAAACAGGAAGACTGATCAGCTAGACAAACAGGAAGACTCTGATCAGCTAGACAAACAGGAAGACTGATCAGCTAGACAAACAGGAATACTGATCAGCTAGACAAACAGGAAGCCTCTGATCAGCTAGACAAACAGGAAGACTGATCAGCTAGACAAACAGGAAGACTCTGATCAGCTAGACAAACAGGAAGACTGATCAGCTAGACAAACAGGAAGACTGATCAGCTAGACAAACAGGAAGACTGATCAGCTAGACAAACAGGAATACTGATCAGCTAGACAAACAGGAAGCCTCTGATCAGCTAGACAAACAAGAAGACTGATCAGCTAGACAAACAGGAAGCCTCTGATCAGCTAGACAAACAGGAAGCCTCTGATCAGCTAGACAAACAGGAAGACTGATCAGCTAGACAAACAGGAAGACTGATCAGTTAGACAAACAGGAAGACTCTGATCAGCTAGACAAACAGGAAGACTCTGATCAGCTAGACAAACAGGAAGACCCTGATCAGCTAGACAAACAGGAAGACCCTGATCAGCTAGACAAACAGGAAGACCCTGATCAGCTAGACAAACAGGAAGCAACAGGACAACACTAGTTACTGTATATAGGTCATGGGATGGCAGATACCCTAGTGGTTAGAGCATTGGGCCAATAACCAAAAGGTTACTAGATAAAATTACCGAGCTGACAAATTAAACATCTTTTGTTCTGCACCTGAACAAGGCAATTAACCCAGTGTTCCTAGGCCATCATTGTAAATAAGAATTTGTTCTTAACTGACTTGCCTAGTTAAATAAAGGTTCAATAAAAAATATCCTGTGGCTTAAGGGAGGAGAAGATATTTCAACCTTATCTGTGACTAAGATGTTGTTGATTGGGAGGTGGACGAGTTAAATGTGGCTACTGTTGAGGCCTAAATGTAAACGTGTGTGTCGTGAACAACATTAGTGAGAGAAAAAAATTGTGGAATCTGCGGTTCACCTTCAAAATTAATGTCCCCCATTGAAATGAATAAAAATAGTGAAAACATGCCACAATTGGACTAGATAATCCTAAACAAGATTAGAATGTTGTTATATACAGCAACAGTCAAAGGTTTGGACACACCTACTCATTCAATGGTCTTTCTTTATTTTACTATGTTTTACATTGTAGAAACATTGTCAAGACCATGCAAAGCTGTCATCAAGACAAAGGGTGGCTACTTTGAAGAATCTAAGATCTAAAATATATT
Organism: Oncorhynchus kisutch; assembly: GCF_002021735.2. Classification (NCBI taxonomy): domain Eukaryota; kingdom Metazoa; phylum Chordata; class Actinopteri; order Salmoniformes; family Salmonidae; genus Oncorhynchus; species Oncorhynchus kisutch. Next base: position 69,307,465 of record NC_034175.2, on the reverse strand, counting down.
TTGATTTGTTTAACACTTTTTTGGTTACTACATGATTCCATATGTGTTATTTAATAGTTTTGATGTCTTCACTATTATTCTACAATGTATAAAATAGTAAAATAAAGAAAAACCCTTGAATTAGTAGGTGTGTCCAAACTTTTGACTGGTACTGTGAGCCCGCAACATTACAATTTGAACCAAATACTTTCCCTCATTCAATGAACCAGGGATGAAATGGCTAAGGTGGGCGACTTCAAAGAAAGGTAGCTAACTAAGACATTTTTATCTATTTGTAAGGCTAAAATATTACATTTTCAGATTTTGACAGCATAGCAGTTACTTGTCAATTAGTCTATTCAAATAATATATATTTTTCACGTTGTCCGAAGTACGTTACATGGCCAGTATTGAATGACCAAAAATGTGCTATAACTGGGCAAATAACTAACTAGCAACGAATATCAACAAATGTGCACACTTGCTTTGATCTCACAAACGTATCTGACAACTGCGTGATTGATAGACTGCATGGTGCCTGGCAATGCAAGCCTAGAATAAGTCTACTGTGATGAGCTCTGCAGAGATTGGGAAGAGAGATGCATCTTATCCAAAGGACACACTAATGTAATTCTAATTGGAGTAGCCTAATTGTTTGATATTGTGATTTTTACCTGATTTTGTCTCACTTTTGAATCTATAATCTGCTTGTACGACAATTTGTTTTACTTGACCCCGGACAAGTGTTAATGTTGAGTCCTGCTGTATGTGATAATCCACCCAAAGAGGGAAAACACACCAGATCAACGGATGGACGAGTGTACTTAAAAACAGCAGGTGGCCATCCTATTGTCTTTGACCACAGAACATTGGCCGTCAATTTCAGGTTCATTTCCTGTCGATTCTACATGTTAAATTTTCGCCGTTCGTTGACACCCGGCAGGTAACCGCTGACAGGCCGCGGCAACACACTGCTTTAAGACATTTGTCTTCCTCTCTGCGTCCCTTGTGTTTTGTGTTGTTTATGAGGAGGAGTTGGAGATGCTGACCAAGCCCAACACAGACAGCGAATCAAAGGAGCCACCCATTATGACATCATAATGGCTCAACCCTGTGATGTCATAAGAAATCCACTTTGTACTGTTGGCCGCTAAATGTATTTATCTCTCTGATGGTCAAACATAAACATGCAGCGGTAGGGAATGCTAGCCTTACCGTTATTCTTTACTCACACAGACCATACAGCAACCTCACACGGACCATACAGCAACCTCACACGGACCATACAGCAACCTCACACAGACCATACAGTAACCTCACACGGACCATACAGCAACCTCACACAGACCATACAATAACCTCACACAGACCATACAGCAACCTCACACAGACCATACAGTAAACTCACACAGACCATATAGTAACCTCACACGGACCATACAGTAACCTCACACGGACCATACAGTAACCTCACACAGACCATACAGTAACCTCACACAGACCATACAGTAAACTCACACGGACCATATAGTAACCTCACACGGATCATACAGTAACTTCACACGGACCATACAGTAACCTCACACAGACCATACAGTAACCTCACACAGACCACAACCTCACACGGACCGGCAGCGTAGCCTAGTGGTTAGAGCGTTGGACTAAGAACCGGAAGGTTGCGAGTTCAAACCCCCGAGCTGACAAGGTACAAATTTGTCGTTCTGCCCCTGAACAGGCAGTTAACCCATTGTTCCCAGGCTGTCATTGAAAATAAGAATATGTTCTTAACTGACTTGCCTGGTAAAATTAAATTATTATTTTTTAAAATTTAAATACAGTAACCTCACACAGACCATACAGTAACCTCATAAGGCCCATGTGATTAACTCTGGTCACAGGGGTCCATGTTACATTCAGAAAACCATATTTGATGACATGATGGTAGAACATATAAGGTTGTGGTTTACATTACACACAGGGACCAACTGCCTTCCCTCCTGGTTACAGAAACCCACAGCTATAGAAATGACAAGTGTTCAACGCTCTGTTTACTCTCCTATACATACTTATTGTCCCATAGAATTAACACTTCTGCCATGTATTCACAGAAAGCTTCTTGTGGAGTGGATATGAAGTGGTTATCAGTAATATCATTTTATAAATCAAATCAAACTTTATTTGTCACAACCTTACCGTGAAATGCTTACTTACAAGCACTTAACCAACCAGTTCAAGAAGATTAAAAAAAATATTTAACAAATAAACTAAAGTTAAAAACCAAAACTATAATGAGGCTATGACTCTGTGTGACTGGGGTCTCTGGTGTGTTATTATAGTTATACTGCACATCTTTAAGGCAATGAACACCGGGTTAATAACATGTATTTTGTTATGATACAGTGCATCATTATTCAGTTCATAACTGCTCAGTTTCTCACACAAAATAGTCTATAGATTACCAAACAGACACATTTTGTTTTAGTTGCTGACTGTATTTTTCCATTCTGTTGGTCTGTATTGTTCAATCTGTATTGTTAAACTTGAACCAACAGGGGGAGGTGTAACATGATACGTTTGTAATTCTGCGCCTAAAGAACGTTTGTCGACAATACAAAGTACTGAGATTAAAACTGAGAGAAAAGTGTTGTCAGGAAACAGCTTTATTTCTCATAAATATACAGTACAACAGAGACTCTGTCTCTCATGCACAACAGAGTATATACAGTACAACAGAGACTCTGTCTCTCATGCACAACAGAGTATGAATAGGAACAATATGTAACAACAGGAAAATGACAAAACAGAAATGAAGTTGAAAGTTCATTGCAGAAACAGACCGTTATAGCCACAAGTTAAAAACAGAGATCCAAAACAAACTAAATGTTTGACTGATCCTTACACTTCTATCTACAATAAGGTTCAGACTGTGAAAGTGAACATGTACATTTGGTCAAGAATGGAAATGTAGTCGACCGAACACGTGAAATGGAAAACAACTGTTGATTGTAATTCTTTATATCAAAAGAGCAAGACTGATATAGAGAAGGATTAGACAGAGATTGCTGACATCACTATCCAATCCTTCTTTATTTCATTCTGGAACCAGGAAGCACAGAGCTAACCCCTAGACCATTTAACCCTCCATAAACTTCCTGAAAACAAAAACCGCCGTTCAAGAGGCGAGACAAAGGTTATACTCATGCCCCTCTCCCATTGGAAATCAACCCCTATCCCTAGGAACTTTAATGCCTACAGATGCCTACAGATCCGAAACCAGTGGCTAAGTACAAGGAACATGGTGTACAGCCCATCTAGACTACCATGGGGCTAGGTGGAGCCATACCTTACTGCTTACACCTATCTGATCCATTGGAATCTACAAAGGGCCATCAAGAAGCATACATGGGATAAACGCAAAAGAGATTGATTTGAGATTAAGTAACACACCCCTTAGTAACCATATCATTGCTTATAGACTATTGACACCCCCTTTAGTAACCGTATCCCTGGTGATAGCCGTCCTGGTAACCGTCGTAGCCGTGGTGATGGTACCCGTAGCCTCCGTACTCGTCTTCCGGGCAGCGCATGCCCAGTGACTGCTGGATGGCCATCTCCTGCCTGCGGAGCTGCATAGAGTCCACCAGGTCGTAGATAATGGCCATGGACCACATGGGGCTCGGGTACCACGACTTGACGTTGCCATCCTTTCCCACCAGCAGCATGGAGAAGTACTCTGGGCTGATCTGGAAGTAGTTGCGGATGTCTTTGACCAGGGTGGCCGAGAGGCCCTCACGATCCACCGTGGCACTGCCTGGAAGGAGGAGAGAGAGATGGATAGGAGTCAGTCAATATCCTTTGGTACGATTGATGTCTTTGACTGAAGAGGCAGAGAGGCAGACTCGCTCCACGGCCAAGCTGCCCGTCTCAAGAGAAAGAAGGAATTAGGCCAAGCGGCCCCAGCCCCACCTCTCTGTCCCAGCCCCACCTCTCTGTCCCAGCCCCACCTCTCTGCCCCAGCTCCAACTCTCTGTCCCACCTCTCTGCTCCAGCCCCAGCTCTCTGCCCCAGCCCCACCTCTCTGCCCCAGCTCTCTGCCCCAGCCCCAGCTCTCTGCCCCAGCTCTCTGCCCCAGCCTCAACTCTCTGCCCCAGCCCCACCTCTCTGTCCCAGCCCCAGCTCTCTGCCCCAGCACCACCTCTCTGCCCCACCTCTCTGCTTAAGCCCCAGCTCTCTGCCCCAGGCCCACCTCTTTGCTCCAGCTCTCTGCCACATCTCCACCTCTCTGCCCCAGCCCTCTGCCTCAGCCCCACCTCTCTACCCCAGCCCCACCTCTCTGCCCCAGCTCTCTACCCCAACTCTCTACCCCAGCCCCAGCTCTTTGCCCCAGCTCTCTACCCCAGCCCCACCTCTCTGCCCCAGCTCTCTACCCCACCTCTCTGCCCCACCTCTCTGTCCCAGCCCCACCTCTCTGCCCCAGCTCTCTGCCCCAGCCCCAGCTCTCTGCCCCAGCCCCAGCTCTCTGCCCCAGCCCCAGCTCTCTGCCCCAGCCCCAGCTCTCTTCCCCAGCCCCAGCTCTCTTCCCCAGCCCCAGCTCTCTGCCCCAGCCCCAGCTCTCTGCCCCAGCCCCAGCTCTCTGCCCCAGCCCCAGCTCTCTGCCCCAGCCCCACCTCTCTGCCCCAGCCCCAGCTCTCTTCCCCAGCCCCAGCTCTCTGCCCCAGCCCCAGCTCTCTGCCCCAGCCCCAGCTCTCTGCCCCAGCCCCAGCTCTCTGCCCCAGCCCCAGCTCTCTGCCCCAGCCCCAGCTCTCTTCCCCAGCCCCAGCTCTCTTCCCCAGCCCCAGCTCTCTGCCCCAGCCCCAGCTCTCTGTCCCAGCCCCACCTCCCTGCCCCAGCTCTCTGCCCCAGCCCCAGCTCTCTGCCCCAGCTCTCTGCCCCAGACCCACCTCTCTGCCCCAGCCCCACCTCTCTGCCCCAGCTCCACCTCTCTGCCCCAGCTCTCTGCCCCAGCCCCGATCTCTTCCCCTGCAAAGCTACCACTTCATTCAAGGAAAGCTCCCCAAAGAGCTCATATGAATGCTATTTGGATGGGCAGAGAAATTAAAGGGAGGGTTTACATATTTCCTCCCTAACACCCCCACCACAGCAAATGTCTGTGTGCTTATGCAGCTGTGAGGGGTGTATGGATGGAGGGCCGTATGTGTTTGTGTTGATGGTGTGGTGTAGGCAGCAGCACCAACATGTTTTTGAGGTTGAGCCCCATACCACAGAGGAAAGATCAAAAAAGTGTATCTGGTAGCATGGAGAGAATAAATAAACAAGGCTGAGCTATAGGGACCTGGACCGGGGGAGACAGCAGGAGTTAGGGCTGAGGCTGGGCTATAGGGACAAGGACTGGGGGAGACAGCATGAGTTAGGGCTGAGCCTGGGCTATAGGGACAAGGACTGGGGGAGACAGCAGGAGTTAGGGCTGAGGCTGGGCTATAGGGGCAAGGACTGGGGGAGACAACAGGAGTTAGGGCTGAGGCTGGGCTATAGGGACAAGGACTGGGGGAGACAGCAGGAGTTAGGGCTGAGGCTGGGCTATAGGGACAAGGACTGGGGGAGACAGCAGGAGTTAAGGCTGGGCTATAGGGACAAGGACTGGGGGAGACAGCAGGACTTAGGGCTGAGGGTGGGCTATAGGGACAAGGACTGGGGGAGACAGCAGGAGTTAGGGCTGAGGCTGGGCTATAGGGACAAGGACTGGGGGAGACAACAGGAGTTAGGGCTGAGGCTGGGCTATAGGGACAAGGACTGGGGGAGACAGCAGGAGTTAGGGCTGAGGCTGGGCTACAGGGACAAGGACTGGGGGAGACAACAGGAGTTAGGGCTGAGGCTGGGCTATAGGGACAAGGACTGGGGGAGACAGCAGGAGTTAGGGCTGAGCCTGGGCTATAGGGACAAGGACTGGGGGAGACAGCAGGAGTTAGGGCTGAGCCTGGGCTATAGGGACAAGGACTGGGGGAGACAGCAGGAGTTAAGGCTGGGCTATAGGGACAAGGACTGGGGGAGACAGCAGGAGTTAGGGCTGAGGCTGGGCTATAGGGACAAGGACTGGGGGAGACAGCAGGAGTTAAGGCTGGGCTATAGGGACAAGGACTGGGGGAGACAGCAGGAGTTAGGGCTGAGCCTGGGCTATAGGGACAAGGACTGGGGGAGACAGCAGGAGTTAGGGCTGAGGCTGGGCTATAGGGACAAGGACTGGGGGAGACAGCAGGAGTTAGGGCTGAGGCTGGGCTATAGGGACAAGGACTGGGGGAGACAGCAGGAGTTAAGGCTGGGCTATAGGGACAAGGACTGGGGGAGACAGCAGGAGTTAGGGCTGGGCTATAGGGACTTGGACGGGGGAGACAGCAGGAGTTAGGGCTGAGGCTGGGCTATAGGGACAAGGACTGGGGGAGACAGCAGGAGTTAGGGCTGGGCTATAGGGACTTGGACGGGGGAGACAGCAGGAGTTAGGGCTGAGGCTGGGCTATAGGGACAAGGACTGGGGGAGACAGCAGGAATTAGGGCTGAGGCTGGGCTATAGGGACAAGGACTGGGGGAGACAGCAGGAGTTAGGGCTGAGGCTGGGCTATAGGGACAAGGACTGGGGGAGACAGCAGGAGTTAGGGCTGAGGCTGGGCTATAGGGACAAGGACTGGGGGAGACAACAGGAGTTAGGGCTGAGGCTGGGCTATAGGGACAAGGACTGGGGGAGACAGCAGGAGTTAGGGCTGAGGCTGGGCTACAGGGACAAGGACTGGGGGAGACAACAGGAGTTAGGGCTGAGGCTGGGCTATAGGGACAAGGACTGGGGGAGACAGCAGGAGTTAGGGCTGAGCCTGGGCTATAGGGACAAGGACTGGGGGAGACAGCAGGAGTTAGGGCTGAGCCTGGGCTATAGGGACAAGGACTGGGGGAGACAGCAGGAGTTAAGGCTGGGCTATAGGGACAAGGACTGGGGGAGACAGCAGGAGTTAGGGCTGAGGCTGGGCTATAGGGACAAGGACTGGGGGAGACAGCAGGAGTTAAGGCTGGGCTATAGGGACAAGGACTGGGGGAGACAGCAGGAGTTAGGGCTGAGCCTGGGCTATAGGGACAAGGACTGGGGGAGACAGCAGGAGTTAGGGCTGAGGCTGGGCTATAGGGACAAGGACTGGGGGAGACAGCAGGAGTTAGGGCTGAGGCTGGGCTATAGGGACAAGGACTGGGGGAGACAGCAGGAGTTAAGGCTGGGCTATAGGGACAAGGACTGGGGGAGACAGCAGGAGTTAGGGCTGGGCTATAGGGACTTGGACGGGGGAGACAGCAGGAGTTAGGGCTGAGGCTGGGCTATAGGGACAAGGACTGGGGGAGACAGCAGGAGTTAGGGCTGGGCTATAGGGACTTGGACGGGGGAGACAGCAGGAGTTAGGGCTGAGGCTGGGCTATAGGGACAAGGACTGGGGGAGACAGCAGGAGTTAGGGCTGAGGCTGGGCTATAGGGACAAGGACTGGGGGAGACAGCAAGAGTTAGGGCTGAGGCTGGGCTATAGGAACAAGGACTGGGGGAGACAGCAGGAGTTAGGGCTGAGGCTGGGCTATAGGGACAAGGACTGGGGGAGACAGCAGGAGTTAGGGCTGAGGCTGGGCTATAGGGACAAGGACTGGGGGAGACAGCAGGAATTAGGGCTGAGGCTAGGCTATAGGGACAAGGACTGGGGGAGACAGCAGGAGTTAGGGCTGAGGCTGGGCTATAGGGACAAGGACTGGGGGAGACAGCAGGAGTTAGGGCTGGGCTATAGGGACTTGGACGGGGGAGACAGCAGGAGTTAGGGCTGAGGCTGGGCTATAGGGACAAGGACTGGGGGAGACAGCAGGAGTTAGGGCTGAGCCTGGGCTATAGGGACAAGGACTGGGGGAGACAGCAAGAGTTAGGGCTGAGGCTGGGCTATAGGAACAAGGACTGGGGGAGACAGCAGGAGTTAGGGCTGAGGCTGGGCTATAGGGACAAGGACTGGGGGAGACAGCAGGAGTTAGGGCTGAGGCTGGGCTATAGGGACAAGGACTGGGGGAGACAGCAGGAATTAGGGCTGAGGCTAGGCTATAGGGACAAGGACTGGGGGAGACAGCAGGAGTTAGGGCTGAGGCTGGGCTATAGGGACAAGGACTGGGGGAGACAGCAGGAGTTAGGGCTGAGGCTGGGCTATAGGGACTTGGACTGGGGGAGACAGCAGGAGTTAGGGCTGAGCCTGGGCTATAGGGACAAGGACTGGGGGAGACAGCAGGAGTTAAGGCTGGGCTATAGGGACAAGGACTGGGGGAGACAGCAGGAGTTAGGGCTGGGCTATAGGGACTTGGACGGGGGAGACACCAGGAGTTAGGGCTGAGGCTGGGCTATAGGGACAAGGACTGGGGGAGACAGCAGGAGTTAGGGCTGAGGCTGGGCTATAGGGACAAGGACTGGGGGAGACAGCAAGAGTTAGGGCTGAGGCTGGGCTATAGGAACAAGGACTGGGGGAGACAGCAGGAGTTAGGGCTGAGGCTGGGCTATAGGGACAAGGACTGGGGGAGACAGCAGGAGTTAAGGCTGGCTATAGGGACAAGGACTGGGGGAGACAGCAGGAGTTAGGGCTGGGCTATAGGGACTTGGACGGGGGAGACAGCAGGAGTTAGGGCTGAGGCTGGGCTATAGGGACAAGGACTGGGGGAGACAGCAGGAGTTAGGGCTGAGGCTGGGCTATAGGGACAAGGACTGGGGGAGACAGCAGGAGTTAGGGCTGAGCCTGGGCTATAGGGACAAGGACTGGGGGAGACAGCAGGAGTTAGGGCTGAGCCTGGGCTATAGGGACAAGGACTGGGGGAGACAGCAGGAGTTAAGGCTGGGCTATAGGGACAAGGACTGGGGGAGACAGCAGGAGTTAGGGCTGAGGCTGGGCTATAGGGACAAGGACTGGGGGAGACAGCAGGAGTTAAGGCTGGGCTATAGGGACAAGGACTGGGGGAGACAGCAGGAGTTAGGGCTGAGCCTGGGCTATAGGGACAAGGACTGGGGGAGACAGCAGGAGTTAGGGCTGAGGCTGGGCTATAGGGACAAGGACTGGGGGAGACAGCAGGAGTTAGGGCTGAGGCTGGGCTATAGGGACAAGGACTGGGGGAGACAGCAGGAGTTAGGGCTGAGGCTGGGCTATAGGGACAAGGACTGGGGGAGACAGCAGGAGTTAAGGGTGGGCTATAGGGACAAGGACTGGGGGAGACAGCAGGAGTTAGGGCTGGGCTATAGGGACTTGGACGGGGGAGACAGCAGGAGTTAGGGCTGAGGCTGGGCTATAGGGACAAGGACTGGGGGAGACAGCAGGAGTTAGGGCTGGGCTATAGGGACTTGGACGGGGGAGACAGCAGGAGTTAGGGCTGAGGCTGGGCTATAGGGACAAGGACTGGGGGAGACAGCAGGAGTTAGGGCTGAGGCTGGGCTATAGGGACAAGGACTGGGGGAGACAGCAAGAGTTAGGGCTGAGGCTGGGCTATAGGAACAAGGACTGGGGGAGACAGCAGGAGTTAAGGCTGGGCTATAGGGACAAGGACTGGGGGAGACAGCAGGAGTTAGGGCTGAGCCTGGGCTATAGGGACAAGGACTGGGGGAGACAGCAGAAGTTAGGGCTGAGGCTGGGCTATAGGGACAAGGACTGGGGGAGACAGCAGGAGTTAGGGCTGAGGCTGGGCTATAGGGACTTGGACTGGGGGAGACAGCAGGAGTTAGGGCTGAGCCTGGGCTATAGGGACAAGGACTGGGGGAGACAGCAGGATTTAAGGCTGGGCTATAGGGACAAGGACTGGGGGAGACAGCAGGAGTTAGGGCTGGGCTATAGGGACTTGGACGGGGGAGACAGCAGGAGTTAGGGCTGAGGCTGGGCTATAGGGACAAGGACTGGGGGAGACAGCAGGAGTTAGGGCTGAGGCTGGGCTATAGGGACAAGGACTGGGGGAGACAGCAAGAGTTAGGGCTGAGGCTGGGCTATAGGAACAAGGACTGGGGGAGACAGCAGGAGTTAGGGCTGAGGCTGGGCTATAGGGACAAGGACTGGGGGAGACAGCAGGAGTTAAGGCTGGGCTATAGGGACAAGGACTGGGGGAGACAGCAGGAGTTAGGGCTGGGCTATAGGGACTTGGACGGGGGAGACAGCAGGAGTTAGGGCTGAGGCTGGGCTATAGGGACAAGGACTGGGGGAGACAGCAAGAGTTAGGGCTGAGGCTGGGCTATAGGAACAAGGACTGTGGGAGACAGCAGGAGTTAGGGCTGAGGCTGGGCTATAGGGACAAGGACTGGGGGAGACAGCAGGAGTTAGGGCTGAGGCTGGGCTATAGGGACAAGGACTGGGGGAGACAGCAGGAATTAGGGCTGAGGCTGGGCTATAGGGACAAGGACTGGGGGAGACAGCAGGAGTTAGGGCTGAGGCTGGGCTATAGGGACAAGGACTGGGGGAGACAACAGGAGTTAGGGCTGAGGCTGGGCTATAGGGACAAGGACTGGGGGAGACAGCAGGAGTTAGGGCTGAGCCTGGGCTATAGGGACAAGGACTGGGGGAGACAGCAGGAGTTAGGGCTGAGCCTGGGCTATAGGGACAAGGACTGGGGGAGACAGCAGGAGTTAGGGCTGAGGCTGGGCTATAGGGACAAGGACTGGGGGAGACAGCAGGAGTTAGGGCTGAGGCTGGGCTATAGGGACAAGGACTGGGGGAGACAGCAGGAGTTAGGGCTGAGGCTGGGCTATAGGGACAAGGACTGGGGGAGACAGCAGGAGTTAGGGCTGGGCTATAGGGACAAGGACTGGGGGAGACAGCAGGAGTTAGGGCTGAGGCTGGGCTATAGGGACAAGGACTGGGGGAGACAACAGGAGTTAGGGCTGAGGCTGGGCTATAGGGACAAGGACTGGGGGAGACAGCAGGAGTTAGGGCTGATGCTGGGCTATAGGGACAAGGACTGGGGGAGACAGCAGGAATTAGGGCTGAGGCTGGGCTATAGGGACAAGGACTGGGGGAGACAGCAGGAATTAGGGCTGAGGCTGGGCTATAGGGACTTGGACTGGGGGAGAGAGCAGGAGTTAGGGCTGAGGCTGGGCTATAGGGACAAGGACTGGGGGAGACAGCAGGAGTTAGGGCTGGGCTATAGGGACAAGGACTGGGGGAGACAGCAGGAGTTAGGGCTGAGGCTGGGCTATAGGAACAAGGACTGGGGGAGACAGCAGGAGTTAAGGCTGGGCTATAGGGACAAGGACTGGGGGAGACAGCAAGAGTTAGGGCTGAGGCTGGGCTATAGGGACAAGGACTGGGGGAGACAGCAGGAGTTGGGGCTGAGGCTGGGCTATAGGGACAAGGACTGGGGGAGACAGCAAGAGTTAGGGCTGAGGCTGGGCTATAGGGACAAGGACTGGGGGAGACAGCAGGAGTTAGGGCTGAGGCTGGTCTATAGGGACTTGGACTGGGGGAGACAGCAGGAGTTAGGGCTGAGGCTGGGCTATAGGGACAAGGACTGGGGGAGACAGCAGGAGTTAGGGCTGGGCTATAGGGACAAGGACTGGGGGAGACAGCAGGAGTTAGGGCTGAGGCTGGGCTATAGGGACAAGGACTGGGGGAGACAGCAGGAGTTAGGGCTGAGGCTGGGCTATAGGAACAAGGACTGGGGGAGACAGCAGGAGTTAAGGCTGGGCTATAGGGACAAGGACTGGGGGAGACAGCAAGAGTTAGGGCTGAGGCTGGGCTATAGGGACAAGGACTGGGGGAGACAGCAGGAGTTAGGGCAGAGGCTGGGCTATAGGGACAAGGACTGGGGGAGACAGCAAGAGTTAGGGCTGAGGCTGGGCTATAGGGACAAGGACTGGGGGAGACAGCAGGAGTTAGGGCTGAGGCTGGTCTATAGGGACTTGGACTGGGGTAGACAGCAGGAATTTGGGCTAAAGTTGAGCTACCTGCCTGCTAAGACAATTAAACAACATCCGACATTCAACAGCATGGGTGTACCCTCCATGTGTTTCCTGTTTTGTTTCATCTTCACAGCCATTTCCTGTATGAAGTATGATACACATAGGCGCTGTGGAGACAACAGGGTTCTCACCGTTGATTGGATAGAGCTCTAGTACTCCTCCCTGATCCACTGCCTCCATGCCGACCAGCTTCAGGATGGAGATGTGTCTCAGGCCTGGGTCACCATGGAAACCACCACCATACAGACAAACCCACAACAGAGAGGCCGTAGAAGCACATTAGAACAACAAAAACACCCAACAACAACAACTTACAACGTAAAGTCAAACGTCTCCTACTGAGCATCGAAGTCAGGGTTCTTCAACCTGTAAACAATAAGGAAAGAAGACGTTGATTGGTTAGGGAAATCTTTGTAGATTGAAGGTGTTCCTTAGTAAGAGAGAAACCTGTAGCGCCACTGAGTGTGCAGGGTTTTGATCCAACCCCGTGCAATAACACACACCTGATTCAGCTAAGTAACGGCCCAGAGAGAAGACCTTGATCTCCAGGATCAGAGTCGGAGCCTCCCCCAAAAACGGATATAATTCAACCACTTGTTTCATATTCATCTCTAAACATATTTATTCAATATGTGGATGCGGCTGTTCCTGATTAGAACCATCTGTGAGTTAGTCGTGATAATAGCGAGGGAATGTGAAGGACTTGTGTCCTGCTGAGCCAGACAGATGGTTGTTCTGAAGACAGAAAAACCACAGTAACCACATGAAAACACTGCTCTCTAAGGTGAGAGCCAAGAGCTGAATACCGCGGTACAAACCCAAAAGCAGAGTCAGCAGCTAGGAGAAGCCTTGTTTATCAGAGAAGCCAGGTTTGAACACACACACACCTAGCCAAGAGAAACAGAGGAGGGGATCACAGTTTTTGATCTGAGACTACAGAACTGGTAGATGAGTAGGGAGTTACACTTCCATGAACCTTTTCTGAGGGGTATATGCTGTGTGTGTGTGTGGTTTTGTGTGTGTGTGTGCGTGTGTGTGCGTGTGTGTGTGTGTGTGGTTGTGTATGTGTGTGTGAGTGGTTGTGTGTGTGTCTGTGTGTGTGTGTGGTTGTGTATGTGTGTGTGTGGTTGTGTGTGTGTCTGTGTGTGTGTGTGGTTGTGTATGTGTGTGTGAGTGAGTGAGAAGCAGTTATCATGGTCCTCCTCAGTTTCAGCGGCAGCAACACATGTATCATGACTACCTCAGCGTGTTTACCTATCAAGCTAAAATGTAACAGATGAATTGAGAGCCCGAGTGTTGTTGACCGTGTTCCTCCAGATGAGGTCAGGTCTGAATGGAGGCTGTTGTAAATCTAATATGATTTACACCTGCTGGGAACCACAGGGTGCTGTGTGTGTGTGTGTGTGTGTGTGTGTGTGTGTGTGTGTGTGTGTGTGTGTGTGTGTGTGTGTGTGTGTGTGTGCTGATTTATATCTGTTGTGTGTGTACCAGAGGTTGGCACAACAAGTCCCAGACTGGTAAAACTCCTGACCCTATACGGACATGATTAATTTGTTGTTAAAAGGTTTAATATTGGTAATGGTGGAACCAGAGCAGGTCACATGGTTTAAAAAATAAAACTCCTGGAAAAACTCCTGCCCCTGGGAAGGATGAAAATCCTGTTACAGCTACAGCCACCGTGTTCTTGTTAATATGAATTAGATTTTAAGGAAGGACTAGCGAGGGTTTCCTATACACAAACACAGAGAAAGCAAAATGATTGCACAGTAAAATGGCTGAGCTTGCTTTATTCAGGTTGGCATCGTGTAGCCCCGCCCTATGCAACCGTAGGCCTTAATTAAAAATGAACTCAGTCTATGTCAGCTATTGTGTTTATTAATCAATTCCAGTGTCAATATATTTCAGTCATTATATATTTTTTAACAAAATCAAGAGTGGTATGAAAAGTGTGTCCTCGCTACAAGTTTTCCAGAGGCCATGGGGAGACCACGGGATGATCCACACAGAGCCCAGATGATACTGCTGGCAGCACGCTGCTAGTGGATGGCTCTGATTTGACAACTGCCCAGTTTGTGTGTGTGTGTGTGCCTGTGTGCGTGTGAGCAGTTTATGGCCTGCTTCAGAAACAACGTGTCTCCCTGTTGATCTGAAAGTATAAGATAAATATGGTAAATATGGTAATAACTCAATGATTCCTTCTAATACTCACCCAGGTTGCAGGCTTGGCTGGTCAGGGCGTGAAGCTGCTGCTGATAGGCCCATTCCTCATCGTTGGGGGCGGAGATTACAAACAGGCGACGCCTCCAACGGAACCTGAGAACCCAAAGACGGAACGACGATGAGATGCAGTAGGATTAAACTATACGGTGATGTCATCAATCTCACGTATTTAAAGATCCTACAAGGCACTTCCTCAAGACTTGAACCAGGGTCACTTCCTGTATAAACACTGTGAGTCATTAGAACCAACAACCAACCCACTGGGTACTGACATCATTTCAACGTCTAGTTTAGATTTACATCTGGTTGAGTTGTCAACTAACGTGAATTCAACAAAACATGTCACCATGTCATTGGATTTCGGTAACAAGTTATGTGAGAAAAAATAAATTTATTTACGTTGATGACTCTACAATCAGTTTTCCACGTTGATTCAACGTCATCACATATAACTTTTTTTTATTTTGAAATGATGTGGAACACAGTTGACTCAACCAGTTTTTGCCCAGTGGGAAGTCATTTCCCGTCTGAACACTGTGGGTCACGGTCATTAGACTGGAATTTAGTCTCCATGGCAACAAACCACAGTCAATCTGGTTAAAACATTTCAGTTAAATACAATATGCAGCACCAGTCAAAAGTTTGGACTCACCTACTCATTCAAGGGATTTTCTTCATTTTTACTGTTCTCTACATTGTAGAATAATAGTGATGACATCAAAACTATGAAATAACACATATGGAATCATGTAGTAACCAAAAAAGTGTTAATTAAACAAATCAAAATATATTTGAGATTTGAAATTCTTCAAAGTAGCCACCCTTTGCCTTGATAACAGCTTTGCATACCCTTGGCATTCTCTCAACCAGCTTCATGAGGTAGCCATCTGGAAGACATTTCAATGAACAGGTGTGCCTTGTTAAAGTTAATTAGTGGAATTTCTTTCCTACTTAACAGTTTGTGAGCCAATCAGTTGTGTTGTGACAATGTAGGGTGTTATAGGTGTGTCCAAACGTTTGACTGGTACTGTAGATATATAAAAGTGTGTGGACCCCTTTCAAATTAGTGGATTCGGCTACTCCAGCCACACCTGTTTGTGACAGGTGTATAAAATCGATCACACATCTATGCAATTTACATAGACAAACATTGGCAGTAGAATGACCTTACTAAAGAGCTCAGTGACTTTCAACCTGGCACGGTCATAGGGTGCCAATTTTACAACAAGTGAGTTTGTCAAACTCCTGCCCTGCTAGGGCTGCCCCTGTCAACTGTATGTTCCGTTATTTTAAAGTGGAAATGTCTAGGAGCTACAAAGAGTCAGCCGCAAAGTGGTAGGCCACACAAGTTGACAGAACGGGACCAACGAGTGCTGAAGTCCGTAGCGATGTCCTAAGGTTAAAACACTCAATACCGAGATCCAAACTGCCTCTGGAAGCAACATCAGCACAAGAACTGTTCGTCGGGAGCTTCATGAAATAGGTTTCCATGGCCGAGCAGCCCACAAGCCTTAGATCACACCATGCGCAATGCCAAGTGTCGGCTGGAGTTGTGTAAAGCTCGCCGCCACTGGACTCTGCAATGGAAACACCTTATCCAGAGTGATGAATCACGCTTCACCATCTGGCAGTCTGACGGACCAATCTGGGTTTAGCAGACGCCAGGAGAACGCTACCTGCCTGAAAGTGCCAACTGTAAAGTTTGGTTTATGAGGAATAATGGCTTGGGGCTCTTTTTCATGGTTTGGGCTAGGCTTCTTAGTTCCAGTGAAGGGAAATCTTAACACTACAGCATACAAGAACATTCTAGACGATTCTGTGCTTCCAACTTTGTGGCAACAGTTTGGGGAAGGCCCTTTTCGGTTTCAGCATTACAATGCCCCCATGCAATAATTGAGGTCCATACAGAAAGTTTTTTTTTTCCGAGATCGGTGTGGAAGAACTTGACTGGCCTGCATAGAGCCCTGACCTCAACCCCATCGAACATCTTTGGGAAAAATTGGAAAGCCTAATCGCCCAAAATCTGTGCCCGACCTCACTAATGCTCTTGTGGCTGAATGGAAGCAAGTCCCTGCAGCAATGTTCCAACATCTAGTGGAAATCCTTCCCAGAAGAGTGGAGGCTGTTATAGCAGCAAAGGGGGGACCAACTTCATATTAATGCCTATGATTTTGGAATGAGATGTTCGACAAGCAGGTGTCCACATACTGTTGGTCATGTAGTGTATAAACGGGACCATAGTCAATTGATCCAAGAGCAAGGTGTTAGTGTATCCTACAATACTGGAAATGAAATATTAATTTTAGCAGACACATTTATCCAAAGAGACTTACAGTTATGTGTACATGCATTTTTTTTAACGTAATGGTTGGTTAGTGTTAATATTAATGTTGACATGGCCACCTGTCAATTCTGACCAATCCTCAGCCAGATCCTTACCTGGCAGAATGAGGCAATATTCACACCGGCTATGGAGCAAAATGTATGTTTCATATGGAGCAAAATTTCAGATTCCAGCCATTCCCAGCCACAACCATAGGCGTGACACACACACACACACACACACACACACACACACACACACACACACACACACACACACACACACACACACACACACACACACACACACACACTACCTGGAGAGGAAGTTCTCAAGTGATCTTGGTTTGTCCTCCTTTTTGCAGGCCACTCCATCTCTCTTCTGCTGTTCCATCTCTCTGATGCGAGAGGTGAAGGTGTCAATGTAATCGAACACAGCCTTCATGGCAATGGGAACCTCATAGGATTGCTGTTGGAGGGACACACGTCATTAAGTCAGTGGACCAAAAAGGTAACCAACCAATGAAGGATTTGAGTGTACATATTATTCTAGTGGTCAGGAGAGAAATGTAAGAAATGCTATAATGATTCCAATATTCCTAGAAAAATCTTGGAATACAGGATACAGGGTTTTCAAGAGACTGAGCAATGTGTTCCAGTTTGCTGTGACTTCACAGGCATTCTCTGCATGTTTCTGAGAAGCACAACCAGAGCAGCGGGCCATGGGGTTCAACAGAGCGGGCCATGGGGTTCAACACAGTGGGCCATGGGATTCAACACAGCGGGCCATGGGGTTCAACACAGCAGGCCATGGGGTTCAACAGAGCGGGCCATGGGGTTCAACAGAGCGGGCCATGGGGTTCAACAGAGCGGGCCATGGGGTTCAACACAGTGGGCCATGGGGTTCAACAGAGCGGGCCATGGGGTTCAACAGAGCGGGCCATGGGGTTCAACACAGCGGGCCATGGGGTTCAACACAGCGGGCCATGGGGTTCAACACAGCGGGCCATGGGGTTCAACACAGCGGGCCATGGGGTTCAACACAGCGGGCCATGGGGTTCAACAGAGCGGGCCATGGGGTTCAACACAGCGGGCCATGGGGTTCAACACAGCGGGCCATGGGGTTCAACACAGCGGGCCATGGGGTTCAACACAGCGGGCCATGGGGTTCAACACAGCGGGCCATGGGGTTCAACACAGCGGGCCATGGGGTTCAACACAGCGGGCCATGGGGTTCAACACAGCAGGCCATGGGGTTCAACACAGCTGTCTGTAATAGTCTTTCCTGTCTGTAATAGACTGTCCTGTCTGTAATAGACTGTCTTGTCTGTAATAGACTGTCCTGTCTGTAATAGTCTTTCCTGTCTGTAATAGACTGTCCTGTCTGTAATAGACTGTCCTGTCTGTAATAGACTGTCCTGTCTGTAATAGACTGACCTGTCTGTAATAGACTGTCCTGTCTGTAATAGACTGTCCTGTCTGTAATAGTCTTCCTGTCTGTAACAGACTGTCCTGTCTGTAATAGACTGTCCTGTCTGTAATAGACTGTCCTGTCTGTACTGACAGCAGTAGAGGGTTGGTTAAACACTGGAGTCTTTGTTGAATATGTCTAAAAACAGCCGATTTACACACTGCTGTTATGAGAAGGTCACGTTGTGTGAATTGAACCCGTGTTTGATCACTGCAGGAGGTTTACAGTATGGTGAAGGCTGGTCAACCAACATGAGTATTGGTCTAATGGGCTCAACAGAGAGGTTAGGTGTGTGTGCTCCATTTAGTTCACTTGGCAAGACGATTGGGTTGAGTACAGGCTTTAGGTCTAAATGGAATGGTGAGCTAAATTAAGCACATCTATTAGGAAAGAGAGAGATACAGAGAGAGAGAGAGAGATACAGAGAAAGAGAGAGATACAAAGAGAGAGAGAGATGCAGAGAAACAGAAAGAGAGAGATAGAGAAAGAGAGAGATACAGAGAGAGCAAGAGATACCAAGAGAGAATGAAAGAGATACTGATAGACAGAGAGTTAACCCCATAGAACTTCTATGAAATGATTGTTATAATTCATAATTGTATTGGTAACCCCACCTTGAATCTCATGTCAGTGTCAGTGACGACCATGTAGAAGTGGTTGACGGTCATACTGAACTCCTTCCTCAGCTCTGTAATCACATCCTGGTTCACCAGGTCCTCCTGACGAAGACCCTTCATAGGCTTATCATTCTCTGAGAGGGGAGGAATGAGAGAGACAGAGACAGAGGCAGAGACAGAGACAGAGTGAGAGAGAAAGAGAGAGAGAGAGAGATAGAGAGAGAGAAAATGAAGAAAGAGTCAGCATTTAACACGGATTGGACAACCCCCTTCCAATCAGAGGACCGGATTGGTTGACAATTGACCGACCAGAAGGCGTGTGCAGCCTCAATAGTAAATATAGGTCCATATTAGTCCACAGCATGTTCGGGATAGATTATTAGTACTCCACCTATGCCTGTCTCTTCAGCTCTGCAAACTTCAGAGTGGTATGGAGGAGACAAGTGGAAGGGACTAAGAGTTGTTTTTTGATGAGCAGTAAAATAATCTCAAGGGCAGAGATTTACCACCCAAAAGGAGGGCAATCGTGTGTTTACTCTAGGTTTACTGCTTCCTCTACGGAGAAGAGACACACACGCACACACACCTCAGTCAATCACTCACTCATTCACACTGACACCCTCTCTATTACACTGGCACTTCCCTCTCTCAAAAAGAGTTCAAGGAAGATGGCTGAAGCGGGAGAAGCACACCTAGATTGTTTATCTTATTTTTATTTCCTTCAAATCTAAGGCATTTCTCACTCTGTTTTAACATGGATATTCCTTCTCAAAAAATGTATTCACAATTTTTTTCCTCCTATCGAATTGAATCCAGAACACCCAGAAGACCACAGCTGTCTTTAATATGAGGTGATGATAGAAGACCACAGCTGTCTTCAATATGAGGTGATGATAGAAGACCACAGCTGTCTTCAATATGAGGTGATGGTAGAAGACCACAGCTTTCTTTATTATGAGGTGACAATAGAAGACCACAGCTGTCTTTAATATGAGGTGATGATAGAAGACCACAGCTGTCTTCAATATGAGGTGATGGTAGAAGACCACAGCTGTCTTTATTATGAGGTGACAATAGAAGACCACAGCTGTCTTTAATATGAGGTGATGCTAGAAGACCACAGCTGTCTTCAATATGAGGTGATGGTAGAAGACCACAGCTGTCTTTAATATGAGGTGATGATAGAAGACCACAGCTGTCTTTAATATGAGGTGATGATAGAAGACCACAGCTGTCTTTAATATGAGGTGATGACAAAAGACCACAGCTGTCTTTAATATGAGGTGACGGTAGACGGCCACAGCTGTCTTTGTTATGAGGTGATGATAGAAGACCACAGCTCTCTTTGTTATGAGGTGATGACAGAAGACCACAGCTGTCTTTAATATCAGGTGATGACAGAAGACCACAGCTGTCTTTAATATCAGGTGATGATAGAAGATCACAGCTGTCTTTAATACCAGGTGATGATAGAAGACCACGGCTGTCTTCAGTAGTGACTATATGTTAAGTTACTGTATGTTTTGACTGTAAACCGATCATTCTCCATACCTAGGATGATTTTGACACGATATGTTAATTAGGGACCCAAAACATCTGAAATGCATTATGTTAGTACCGTATCAACAAAGGTTTCACACCGATATATAACCAATATGAAGATGAAGATTTTTTAAACCCAAAATCAAACCCTTTCTACAGAAAACATTTTCACCTTCACTTGGATTACATACAGTATATCTGTAGGTACATGGTTTCTAAGGAAAAGCAGTGTTGAGTCCTATCTGGTTTGGGTAAGTTTTAATAGTCACAGTGGGAACAACATCCCTTATACACTTTCTAATGAACTCAGTCACCGTGTTCGTGTATACATCAATGTTATTCTCCGAGGCTACCCAGAACATATCTCAGTTCACGTGATCAAAACAATATTTAAGCATGGACTCTGATTGGTCAGACCAGCGCTGAATAAACCTTAGCATGAGTACTTCCTGTTTGAGTTTCTGCCTGCATGAAGGGAGGAACAAAATGGAATCGTGATCTGATTTGCCGAAGGGAGGGCGGGGGAGGGCCTTGTCGGCTTCCCGCAAGAGAGAATATCAGTGGTTGAGTGTTTTCCCAGCGCGAGTTCTACAGTCAATATATTGATAGAACTTCAGTAGCGTTTTCCAAAAATGTGTTTTAATAAAATCCCCAGTGACAATAAATGTGGCCTCAGGATATGTGGTGTCCAATTTGCATAAAGTCCGGTGTAGATCCTTGAGGGCCGTTGTGGTATCGGCTTGAGGGGGAATATACACGGCTGTGACTGTAACCCGAAGATAATTCTCTTCGAGGTAATACGGTCAGCTTGTGTTTTTTTGGACACATATTTTAACCCCTTATTGTTGGGAATGAGATGCATGCATAAACAGATATCTCTAGCTTAAATTGACAGATTTTGATGGGGATTTTTTTCTTATGTCTCTTAGATTGACCAATGGGTGCTTCAATAGACTCTGAAGGATTACCTCAGAAAGCTTAGTTAAGATACATTCTCACTGCTTAAGCCTGTCTTTCCTCTCAGTACCCTATCACTTTCACTTGCTCTGTCCTATCACCAGGCTTACTTAAAGATCAATCCAGATCTGCTTCTTTCCACTTTAATGTTCAGCCCAATGAGACATGGGTTCCAACCTGAATGTGTGTTTTGCTCATTTCCTGTCAATGATCCCACAGTTAGTTTCCTGTAACTGCCTATTATAGTCTACGGTGACATACAGAGGCCAATCAACTGAGCACACATCTGGTATGAGAGAGTAAACGCCATTACGTCTCATCTATGGGAGCCAGAGGTATTTGCCACTGTCACATTGTCATCATAACCAGTATGTTCAGTGTCATCGTTTGAGCCTCTGTGCTGCAGACACTGTAAAAACACCTGGAATCCTTCAGTTTAAGACAGAAGGGGTGAAATAAGGATACAACAGTCACAAGGTCCTTATTCAGTTTCCATCTGGAACTCGGCATGTAAGTTAGGGGACATGAAGGACTAGAGGAAATGTGTACAAGTGAATTTAAGACATGAATTACAGTAGGGCTGAATATTTTACAAATACATTTACTTGAAGAACAGTGCAGATGAAGAGTTTGGTAACAGAATGATAGTTTGTGCTGTTTGTGTTGCCATTCAGTTATCAAACATTGCATCTGCACTGTTCTTCAAGTAAATTAGTTTTTTTGTCAAATATTCAGTGGACATTTTAAAGGTAGTCCCTGTGCGGTTTGTTTAACTTTGCAATCATTGGTTTATGTTTGGCACATATTTTAAAGTAAAACAATCTGAGTCTCAGCATCAGTCTGTTACAATGGAAATGCTCAGTATCACCTGGAAGACACTAAACCAGAATGATCTAACCAGTACAACCAGAAAGTTGATCTTCTCCTCCTGACACAGACCATGTGTTCTTCTCCTGACCCAGACCCTGTCTTCTCCTCCTGACACAGACCCTGTCTTCTCCTCCTGACACAGACCATGTGTTCTCCTCCTGACACAGACCCTGTCTTCTCCTCCTGACCCAGACCCTGTGTTCTCCTCCTGACCCAGACCCTGTCTTCTCTTCCTGACACAGACCCTAACTTCTCCTCCTGACCCGGACCCTGTCTTCTCCTCCTGACCCAGACCCTGTCTTCTCCTCCTGACACAGACCCTGTCTTCTCCTCCTGACCCAGACCCTGTCTTCTCTTCCTGACACAGACCCTGTCTTCTCCTCCTGAACCGGACCCTGTGTTCTCCTCCTGACACAGACCCTGTGTTCTCCTCCTGACCCAGACCCTGTCTTCTCTTCCTGACACAGACCCTGTCTTCTCCTCCTGAACCGGACCCTGTCTTCTCCTCCTGACCCAGACCCTATCTTCTCCTCCTGAACCGGACCCTGTCTTCTCCTCCTGACCCAGACCCTGTGTTCTCCTCCTGACACAGACCCTGTCTTCTCCTCCTGACACAGACCCTGTGTTCTCCTCCTGACCCAGACCCTGTCTTCTCCTCCTGATCCAGACCCGGTCTTCTCCTCCTGAACCCAGACCCGGTCTTCTCCTCCTGACACAGACCCTGTCTTCTCCTCCTGAACCGGACCCTGTCTTCTCCTCCTGACCCAGACCTAGTCTTCTCCTCCTGAACCCGGACCCTGTCTTCTCCTCCTGACCCAGACCTAGTCTTCTCCTCCTGAACCCGGACCCTTTCTTCTCCTCCTGACCCAGACCCTGTGTTCTCCTCCTGACCCAGACCCTGTCTTCTCCTCCTGACCTGGACCCTGTCTTCTCCTCCTGACCCGGACTCTGTCTTCTCCTCCTGAACTGGACCCTGTCTTCTCCTCCTGACCCGGACCCTGTCTTCTCCTCCTGACCCGGACCCTGTCTTCTCCTCCTGACACAGACCCTGTCTTCTCCTCCTGAACCGGACCCTGTCTTCTCCTCCTGACCCAGACCTAGTCTTCTCCTCCTGAACCCGGACCCTGTCTTCTCCTCCTGACCCAGACCTAGTCTTCTCCTCCTGAACCCGGACCCTTTCTTCTCCTCCTGACCCAGACCCTGTGTTCTCCTCCTGACCCAGACCCTGTCTTCTCCTCCTGACCTGGACCCTGTCTTCTCCTCCTGACCCGGACTCTGTCTTCTCCTCCTGAACTGGACCCTGTCTTCTCCTCCTGACCCGGACCCTGTCTTCTCCTCCTGACCCGGACCCTGTCTTCTCCTCCTGACACAGACCCTGTCTTCTCCTCCTGACCCAGACCCTGTCTTCTCCTCCTGATCCGGACCCTGTCTTCTCCTCCTGACCCGGACCCTGTCTTCTCCTCCTGACCCGGACCCTGTCTTCTCCTCCTGACCCGGACCCTGTCTTCTCCTCCTGACCCGGACCCTGTCTTCTCCTCCTGACACAGACCCTGTCTTCTCCTCCTGACCCAGACCCTGTCTTCTCCTCCTGACCCGGACCCTGTCTTCTCCTCCTGACCCGGACTCTGTCTTCTCCTCCTGACCTGGACCCTGTCTTCTCCTCCTGAACTGGACCCTGTCTTCTCCTCCTGAACTGGACCCTGTCTTCTCCTCCTGAACTGGACCCTGTCTTCTCCTCCTGAACTGGACTCTGTCTTTGTGAAAGCCTTCCATATCTTACATCCTCTCTGTATACTGTTTACCATTCAATGTTTATAGTGCCCCATTCACCTCCATTCACCTCCATTCACCCCCATTCACCTCCATTCACCGAACCATTTGACACCACATTAAGATGGTGGTGTCGACCCTGTCTGTAGTGGTATGATGGTTTAAGGTACTTACCCAGCTGGTAGTGGTCTATCTTCATGGTGGAGTTGGTGAGTGTGCCAAAGATAGTGATGATGGAGACTTTCCTGATGGCCATCTCACACACCGTCTCCAGGTACTCATCCCTCTGTTGCAGGTACATAGTGCTCTCCTCACTGGGGGCTGTTATGATCTGGAGACACACACAGAGAAAGAAAGACTGGGTTAGACCGGGTTACACACACCGCTGTTGACATTATGTTTACATTAGACAGTGGGGAGGGAGAGGATGAGGACTGTATTTCCCACACTGCCCTTGGCTGCACACCTATGATCAAAATCTTGAAAGGCTATACTCCAATCTATAACAACACAACTATACAGTCTAAAGCTGTTAAGTCAGTGAGAGGCAGTTTACTACAGCACTTATGTCAGTGCTATGACGTTTCTGCCAGTGTGCTATTGCCGCTATTGTATTGTGGCTTTGATATGTTCTTGGGATGTGGAACAAATTATATTTAAATCAAATATATTTTTGTTATTAGTTACAATATCCCATATATTGCTTCAATAGTTCTCTAAAGCCTTCTATTTGTTTCAGTGGTGCGTTTGTAGTCCTGGCGGTTTCTCTGGGGATCCTGGCGCCACACCCAGAAACAAGGGGAAACACTTTTCTTACCACGAGTCGTCTCCTGTTCTCAAAGCAGTCCAGGAAGGAAACCACTTACCACGAGTCGTCTCCTGTTCTCAAAGCAGTCCAGGAAGGAAGCCACTTACCACGAGTCGTCTCCTGTTCTCAAAGTAGTCCAGGAAGGAAGCCAGGGATCCCCTAGAAGGCGGAGGCTTCTTGGTGGGTTTGTAGTACTCCTCTTTCTCAGGATTCTTCGAAACCTTCTTTCCGTTCTTCTTTCCGTTGTTTTTGCCCTCCTTCCCTGCCTTCGCTCCTCTCCTCTCGGCCTTGTCCCTCTTGGCGGCCTTGTCTGGTTTGCCCTTCTTCTTTTTCTTCTTCTTCTCAGTATTGTCGTGTTTTCCCTTGCCCCTCTTGGCTGGGCTGACCTTTGTGTTGACCTCTGTCTGTGTCTCTGGGTCGCCGACGGTGGGCCGGCCAGATTCAAACTTCTCCTCATACTCATTATTTAACACCTGGATGAGAGGAGAGGAGAATATTTAATTGATCACCAAACCAAGGCTGATGCAACATTCTCAACAGCAATGTAATAAGTGAAATGTAATAAGTCCACTGCATACCATCTCATTCTTCCTCTTGGTAGGTTTGCCCTTGGCGGGTTTGTGCTGGGTGGGCACCACTTCTGGCTGCTGACGGCCATTGTGTTCCTTCCCCTCCTTGTCTGTTCGGTTGTCCCCAGACGGGGTGGTCGTGGCTGCGTACCTGTCCCTCTCCCTGTCTCTGCCGTTATAGTAATATGGCTCAGCCGTGGTCCTAGGGACAGGCAGCCAGTCAGGGGTGGTCTGGGCTTTTGTGGGTCTCTGGGTTGTGGTGGTAGAAGCAGTGGTGGTCTGTCGTGTGGTTGTAGTCTGTTTAGTTGTGGTCGTTGTAGTCTGTTTAGTTGTGGTTGTTGTGGGTTTTGGTGTGGTTGTCGTGGTGGCTTTTGTCGTGGTGGCTTTTGTCGTGGTGGCTTTTGTCGTGGTGGCTTTTGTCGTGGTGGCTTTTGTCGTGGTGGCTTTTGTCGTGGTCCTTGTGGGTCTCATAGTTGTGGTAGTTGTCGCTGTGGTAGTTGTCGTTGGCCTCGTTGTCATTGTGGTAACAGTGGTGGTTGTCGTGGGTCTCCTCATTGGCTTTCTCACAGGCTTCCTCTCTGGGGGCGGGTCTACCTGTCCTCCTGTTTCCACTACCGTCCCTGAGTCTCCGCCCCCCTCCTCCACCTGGCCCTCTACTCCTGCCCCTTTACACTTCTGGACGAATCCTTTCTGTCGGATCTTCTCAAACTTCCTCATTGGTGCCTTGTCGATGACCTCGTACATGGCCTCCAGCCTGACTGGATAGGGATACCTCTCCTCCACCTGGAGGGTTTTCCTCAGGAGTACCATTCCAAACTTACCTGGACAGGACAGGGTGACAGATAAGAGAATACATTTACTTCATAAAATAGTCTGGATTTCATGGCTTTGGCCACAATCAACATGCAGAATGGAGACAATCTCACCAAGCACGGTGTAAGCATCCCAAACCTGGAAAGACTCAGATTGATGTTTTTTCCCTCATAATTTAATTTTCATGTTCACTGCTTTTCAGCATATCATATGCAGCAAAACATGCAAATAGCCACAACACCACACACCCCTGTAACCCCCACATCAAACAGCTGACAGGTTTGAATGGACTAGGACAGGTGTGACCAGTATGGTGATGGTTCATTGCTGGGTTGTTGGCGTTGTGTCACTAAGTTGGTTTGTTTTGTTTAAAACTATTGGGGTATTGATGCTGGGTGCTGGGTTATTGATGCTGGGTTATTGACATCACAGGAGGCTGCTGAGGGGAGGACGGCTCATAATAATGGCTGGAACGGAGTAAATGGAGTCAAGCACATGGAAACTAAAGGTTGACCGATTATGATTTTTCAACGCCGATACCAATACTGATTATTGGATGACCAAAAAAAGCTGATACCGATTAATCGGACGATTTTTATTTGTATTTATTTGTAATAGTGACAATTACAACAATACTGAATGAACACTTATTTTAACTTAAAATAATACATCAATAATATCAATTTAGCCTCAAATAAATAATGAAACATGTTCAATTTGGTTTAAATAATGCAAAAACAAAGTGTTGGAGAAGAAATTAAAAGTGCAATATGTGCCATGTAAAAAAGCTAATATGTTAAGTTCCTTGCTCAGAACATGAGAACATATGAAAGCTGGTGGTTCCTTTTAACATGAGTCTTCAATATTCCCAGGTAAGAAGTTTTAGGTTGTAGTTATTATAGGAATTATAGGACTATTTCTCTCTATACCATTTCTCTCTATACGATTTGTATTTCATATACCTTTGACTATTGGATGTTCTTATAGGCACTTTAGTATTGCCAGTGTAACAGTATGGCTTTCGTCCCTCTCCTCGCTCCTACCTCCTACCTCGAAGCATCGTTACCCATCGCTCCACAAAATCTGCGGTCCTTGCAGAGCAAGGGGAACAACTACTCCAAGTCTCAGAGCGAGTGACGTTTGAAACAGTATTAGAGTGCACCCCGTTAACTAGCTAGCCATTTCACATCGGTTACTCCAGCCTAATCTGGGGAGTTGATAGGCTTGAAGTCATAAGCAGAGTGTTTAACACGTGTTTAACACGAAAGTGCTGATTGAATGAATGCTTACGAGCCTGCTGCTGCCTACTATCACTCAGTCAGACTGCTCTATCAAATATCAAATCATAGACTTAATTATCGAACAACAAATCCAAGACGTCTTTGTCTTTGTCTTGTCTCGTCCCATGTGTATATATATTTTTCTTCGCGTTCTTTTTTATATTTTTCCTAAACCTCAACTTCAAAATACTCTCCTGCAACCCGCCTCACCCAATGTGGTGTGGATCTGTTTTTTTCCTAAAGTATTTCTATTTACCTCCGAACTGGAATACCTCAACTGAAGCTAGCTAGCTACCAGCTATCAGTCAGCTAACCACTGCTAGTGGTCATCAGCTAACCTTTAGCTTGGAAAGCTCTCTCCAGTTCGTGCATTTCAAACCAGAGCATACCGGACCTATTTTTCTCTACATATCCACGAATTCCTACCACAAACTCTGAACCTTTTCATCTGGATCATCACAGCTAGCTAACCGCAACCCAGGTTGACTACTCCTGGCTAACGTTTCTGTCCCGGAGCTAGCACCAACTAGCCTGTGGCTAGCCCATGTTAGACCCATCTCCCGGCTTACTCCTGGGCTACAATACCCGGACCCCTTCTACTGCCGATACGTGGCACGGGACCCGACCTATCCTCTACGACTGGAATACCGACATAATCTGCCCGAGGATTCCAACATGCCCCTCAGGCGCGATGTCCGCTGCTAGGCCTGCTAGCTACCTAGAGCTACTTGGATCCCAACTAATTCCACGACTGGTGTATTGACGTCACCGCACGAAGAGGCAAAAACAGACTTACCCCCATCGCGACGTCCCCCACAGGTTAACTTGCTAGACCCGGTCTGTTAATTGCTAGTTTGCCTGCCCTGTTCTGCTAACTGCTAGCTTGCCTGCACCGTTCTGCTAACTGCTAGCTTGCCTGCCCCGTTCTGCTAACTGCTAGCTTGCCTGCCCCGTTCTGCTAACTGCTAGCTTGCCTGCCCCGTTCTGCTAACTGCTAGCTTGCCTGCCCCGGTCTTCTAACTGTTAGCGTGTTAGCATCGGCCTGCTAACTGTCTGAATCGCCGTGTCCCCAGTCAGCCCAACCACTCACTGGACCCATATGTTCACTTGGCTATGCAGGCCTCTCTCTAATATCAATATGCCTCATACATTACTATCCTGGTAAGTGTTTACTGTCTTATTTCACTGCAGAGCCTCTAGCCCTGCTCAATATGCCTTAACCAAACATGTTGTTCCACCTCCTACATATGCGATGACATCACCTGCTTTAAACGTCTCTAGAGACTATATCTCTCTTATCATTACTCAATGCCTCGGTTTACCTCCAATGTACTCACATCCTACCTTACCTTTGTCTGTACACTATGCCTTGAAACAATACTATCGTGCCCAGAAACCTGCTCCTTTTACTCTCTGTTCCGAACGTGCTAGACGGCCAGTTCGTATAGCATTTAGCCGTACCCTTATCCTACTTATCCTCTGTTCTTCTGGTGATGTAGAGGTTAATCCAGGTCCTGCAGTGCCTAGCTCCACTCCCACTCCCCGGGAGCTCTCATGTGTTGACTTCTGTAAACGTGAAAGCCTTGGTTTCATGCATGTTAACATTAGAAGCCTACTCCCTAAGTGTGTTTTACTCACTGCTTTAGCACACTCTGCCAACCCAGATGTCTTAGCCATGTCTGAATCCTGGCTTAGGAAAACCACCAAAAACCCTGAAATCTCCATTGCTAACTGTAAAATGTTCCTCCAAGATAGAACTGCCAAAGGGGGCGGTGTTGCAATCTACTGCAGAGATAGCCTACAGAGTTCTGTATTACTATCCAAGTCTGTACCCAAACAATTTGAGCTTCTACTTTTAAAAATCCAACTTTCCAGAAACAAGTCTCTCACTGTTGCCGCTTGCTATAGACCTCCCTCTGCCCCCAGCTGTGCCCTCGATACCATATGTGAATTGATTGCCCCCCATCTATCTTCTGAGCTCGTGCTACTAGGTGACCTAAACTGGGACATGCTTAACACCACGGCCATTCTACAATCCAAGCTTGATGCCCTCAATCGCACACAAATGATCAATGAACCTACGTTCTGCATTAGCATCGAACAGCCCCCGTGATATGGAACTTTTCAGGGAAGTTAGGAACAAATATACACAGGCAGTTAGGAAAGCTAAGGCTAGCTTTTTCAAACAGAAATTTTGATCCTGTAGTACTAACTCATAAAAGTTCTGGGACACTATAACGTCCATGGAGAATAAGAGGACCTCCTCCCAGCTGCCCACTGCTCTCAGGCTAGGAAACACTGTCACGACCGATATATCCACTATAATTGAGAATTTCAATAAGCATTTCTCTACGGCTGGCCATGCTTTCCACCTGGCTACCCCTACCCCGGTCAACTGCCCGGCACCCTCCACAGCAATCCGTCAAAGCTCCCACTATTTCTCCTTCACCCAAATCCAGATAGCTGATGTTCTGAAAGAGCTGCAAAATCTGGACCCGTACAAATCAGCCGGGCTAGACAATCTTGACCCTCTCTTTCTAAAATTATCTGCCGAAATTGTTGCAACCCCTATTACTAGCCTGTTCAACCTCTTTCGTATCGTCTGAGATTCCCAAAGATTGGAAAGCTGCCGCGGTCATCCCCCTCTAGACCCAAACTGCTACAGACCTATATCTATCCTACCCTGTCTTTCTAAGGTCTTCGAAAGCCAAGTTAACAAACAGATCACCAACCATTTTGAATCCCACCGTATCTTCTCTGCTATGCAATCTGGTTTCAGAGCTGGTCATGGGTGCACCTCAGCCACGCTCAAGGTTCTAAACGACATCATAACCGCCATCGATAAGAGACATTACTGTGCAGCCGTATTCATCGACCTGGCCAAGGCTTTGACTCTGTCAATCACCACATTCTTATTGGCAGACTCGGCTGCCTTGGTTTCTCAAATGATTGCCTTGCCTGGTTTACGAACTACTTCTCAGACAGAGTTCAGTGTGTCAAATCGGAGGGCCTGTTGTCCAGACCTCTGAGGATTAAACCACAGGGTTTAATCCTCGGGCCGACTCTCTTCTCTGTATACATCAATGATGTTGCTCTTGCTGCTGGTGATTCTCTGATACATCTCTACGCAGACGACACCATTCTGTACACCTCTGGCCCCTCTTTGGACACTGTGTAAACTAACCTCCAGATGAGCTTCAATGCCATACAACTCTCCTTCAGTGGCCTCTAACTGCTCTTAAACACAGGGAAAACTAAATGCATGCACTTCAACCGATCACTGCTCACACCTGCTCGCCCGTCCAGCATCACTACTCTGGGCGGTTCGGACTTAGAATATGTGGACAACTACAAATACCTAGGTGTCTGGCTAGAGTGTAAACTCTCCTTTCAGACTCACATTAAGCATCTCCAATCAAAATTAAATCGGCTTCCTATATCGCAACAACACATCCTTCACTTATGCTGCCAAACATACCCTCGTAAAACGGACCATCCTACCGATCCTTGACTTCGGTGATGTCATCTATAAAATAGCCTACAACACTCTACTCAACAAACTGGATGGAGTCTATCACAGTGCCATCCTTTTTTCACCAAAGCCCCATACACGACTCACCATTGCGACCTGTACGCTCTCGTTGGTTGGCCCTCTCTTCATACTCGTCGCCAAACCCACTGGCTACAGGTTATCTACAAGTCCCTGCTAGGTAAAGCCCCACCTTTTCTCAGCACACTGGTCACCATAGCAGCACCCACTTGTAGCACGCGGGTATATCTCACTGGTCACCCCCAAAGCCAATTCCTCCTTTGATCGTCTTTCCTTCCAGTTCTCTGCTGCCAATGCCTGGAACGAACTGCAAAAATCTCTGAAGCTGGAGACTCATACAGTGCCTTGCGAAAGTATTCAGCCCCCTTGAACTTTGCGACCTTTTGCCACATTTCAGGCTTCAAACATAAAGATATAAAACTGTATTTTTTTGTGAAGAATCAACAACAAGTGGGACACAATCATGAAGTGGAACGACATTTATTGGATATTTCAAACTTTTTTAACAAATCAAAAACAGAAAAATTGGGCGTGCAAAATTATTCAGCCCCCTTAAGTTAATACTTTGTAGCGCCACCATCAGTTTTGCACATCGAGAGACTGAAATTTTTTCCCATTCCTCCTTGCAAAACAGCTCGAGCTCAGTGAGGTTGGATGGAGAGCATTTGTGAACAGCAGTTTTCAGTTCTTTCCACAGATTCTCGATTGGATTCAGGTCTGGACTTTGACTTGGACATTCTAACACCTGGATATGTTTATTTTTGAACCATTCCATTGTAGATTTTGCTTTATGTTTTGGATCATTGTCTTGTTGGAAGACAAATCTCCGTCCCAGTCTCAGGTCTTTTGCAGACTCCATCAGGTTTTCTTCCAGAATGGTCCTGTATTTGGCTCCATCCATCTTCCCATCAATTTTAACCATCTTCCCTGTCCCTGCTGAAGAAAAGCAGGCCCAAACCATGATGCTGCCACCACCATGTTTGACAGTGGGGATAGGGTGTTCAGGGTGATGAGCTGTGTTGCTTTTACACCAAACATAACGTTTTGCATTGTTGCCAAAAAGTTCAATTTTGGTTTCATCTGACCAGAGCACCTTCTTCCACATGTTTGGTGTGTCTCCCAGGTGGCTTGTGGCAAACTTTAAATGACACTTTTATGGATATCTTTAAGAAATGGCTTTCTTCTTGCCACTCTTCCATAAAGGCCAGATTTGTGCAATATACGACTGATTGTTGTCCTATGGACAGAGTCTCCCACCTCAGCTGTAGATCTCTGCAGTTCATCCAGAGTGATAATGGGCCTCTTGGCTGCATCTCTGGTCAGTCTTCTCCTTGTATGAGCTGAAAGTTTAGAGGGACGGCCAGGTCTTGGTAGATTTGCAGTGGTCTGATACTCCTTCCATTTCAATATTATCGCTTGCACAGTGCTCCTTGGGATGTTTAAAGCTTGGGAAATCTTTTTGTATCCAAATCCGGCTTTAAACTTCTTCACAACAGTATCTCGGACCTGCCTGGTGTGTTCCTTGTTCTTCATGATGCTCTCTGCGCTTTTAACGGACCTCTGAGACTATCACAGTGCAGGTGCATTTATACAGAGACTTGATTACACACAGGTGGATTGTATTTATCATCATTAGTCATTTAGGTCAACATTGGATCATTCAGAGATCCTCACTGAACTTCTGGAGAGAGTTTGCTGCACTGAAAGTAAAGGGGCTGAATAATTTTGCACGCCCAATTTTTCAGTTTTTGATTTGTTAAAAAAGTTTGAAATATCCAATAAATGTCGTTCCACTTCATGATTGTGTCCCACTTGTTGTTGATTCTTCACAAAAAAATACAGTTTTATATCTTTATGTTTGAAGCCTGAAATGTGGCAAAAGGTCGCAAAGTTCAAGGGGGCCGAATACTTTCGCAAGGCACTGTATCTCCCTCACTAGCTTTTTAAGTGCCAGAGCAACTCACAGATCACTGCACCTGTACATAGCCCATATGTAAACAGCCCATCTATCTACCTCATCCCCATACTGTATTTATTTATTTATTTATCTTGGTCCTTTGCACCCCAGTATCTCTACTAGCACATGCATCTTCTGGATATCTACCATTCCAGTGTTTAATTGCTATATTGTAATTACTTCGTCACCATGACCTATTTATTGCTTTAACTCCCTTATCTTACCACTGGCACTCACTGTATATAGACTTTCTGTTTTCTTCTGTTCTACTGTATTATTGACTATGTTTTGTTTATTCCATGTGTAACTCTGTGTTGTTGTATGTGTCGAATCGCTATGCTTCATCTTGGCCAGGTCGCAGTTGCAAATGAGAACTTGTTCTCAACTAGCCTACCTGGTTAAATAAAGGTGAAATAAAATAATTAAATATATATATATATAACATAATAACACAGAGAAATACGAGCCTTTGGTCATTAATATGGTGATATCCGGAAACTATAATTTCGAAAAAGAAAAAAACAAGTTTATTCTTTCAGTGAAATATGGAACCGTTCAGTATTTTATCTTACGGGTGGCATCCCTATGTCTAAATATTGCTGTTACATTGCACAACCTTCAATGTTATGTCATAATTATGTACAATTCTGCAAAATTAGTTAGTCTTAGTTAGGAATAGGAGTTCGCAATGAGCCAGGCGGCTCAAACTGCTAAATATACCCTAACGCAAGAGAAGTGACACAATTTCCCTTGTTAATTTTAAAAGATATTCATGTTAACAGGCAATATTAACTAAATATGCAGGTTTAAAAATATATACTTGTGTGTTGATTTTAAAGAAAGGCATTGATGTTTATGGTTAGGTACATTGGTGCACCGACAGTGCTTTTTTTCGCAAATGCGCTTGTTAAATCGTCACCAGTTTGTCGAAGTAGGCTGTGATTCGATGAGAAATTAACTGGCACCGCATCGATTATATGCAACGCAGGACACGCTAGATAAACTAGTAATATCATCAACCACGTATAGTTAACTAGTGATTATGTTAAGATAGATTGTTTATTATAAGATAAGTTTAATGCTAGCTAGCAGCTTACCTTGGCTTCTTACTGCCCTCTCATAACAGGTAGTCAGCCTGCTACGCAGGCTCCTCTTGGAGAGCAATGTAAGGCAGGTGGTTAGAGCGTTGTGCCAGTAACAGGAAGGTTGCAAAAATGAATCCCCGAGCTGACAAGGTAAAAATCTGTCATTCTGCCCCTGAACAAGGCAGTTAACCCACTGTTCTTAGGCCGTCATTGAAAATAAGAATGTGTTCTTAACTGACTTGCCTAGTATAATAAAGGTAAAATAAAAGTGTAAAAAAAATATATACAGATTACCGATTGTTATGAAAACTTGAAATCGTCCCTAATTAATCGGCCATTCCGATTAATCGGTCGACCTCTAATTGAAACCAACTGTTTGATGTATTTGATACCATTCAACCTATTCCCGCTCCATCCATTACTATGAGCCCGCCCTCCCCAATTAAGGTGCCACCAACCTCCTGTGATTGAGACATGACCAAGTGGCTCAGATCAGAAGAGATGTTGCTTAGTAGGGGCTTGGCTTTGATATAGTTCATTTTGGGCACCTGTGACAGTAAATCCCATTCCAGTTAATCTGTTCTGTTGTAATTGTTATCACATATTAATACTGAACACTTTTGTAGTTTTAAAGAAGCTTGAAAGTATCAGAGTTCCTCAAGATCCTATGCATATCCCAATGCTGGGATATGTAAACAATAATGTTATTGGAATATGTAATGTAAAAGGAAGGACATTTTTCATTTGTCATATACAAACTTATCATGATGAACAGGAGTGACAGATCTGCCAACACTAAAGGAGTAGGGGATAGTTATCAGATAGGACCATGCCTTTACCTTTCTCCAGTTTGAGGAAGGTCATGAGGCGGGGGATGAGCGCTGTGTCCAAAGGTTCCTCCATCACCTTCCCCTCTCTGGTGATCCGCCTCACCTTCCCACCCATCTCCCCCTCCTGGTGGAATATCACGATCTGCTGCACATGCCGCTCCGCCAGCTCACAGTACACGTCTGGCTTCAGCAGTGTCATCATTAGCCGGTAGTAACCGTCTGAGTCGTGGGGGGCAGAAATCACCAGAATTCGGTTTTTCCCTGCAAAGCTCGCCAGGAGGTTAGGTGAGCCTGCACTGCTTGGTATGCGGGTCTGTCTGGTCCTCACCCCGAGAGCGCCTTCATCCTGAAGCATGACAGGCTGGAGAGGAACGCCCTGCCCGGCTGCCCTTCTCCCTACTGCCCCTGCCAGCGCTCCACCTCTTCTGCCTTGTCCAGCCCCAGTCCTGGCCCGAGGAACAGAGGCCTGGTCTGCCTGCATGTCCTCCCCGCGCCTAGCGCTGAGACCGGTGGGCACCGAGGCTGAGCTGGGTCCAGGGCGGGAGGTCCCTCTCCCTCCGACAATGTGCTTTCTTTCGTCTGCGCCCGGCTGCAGACGCCCATTGTTGAGTATGCGCATCTGTTTGAGATGGGTCTGTTTGTCTGCGTGTCCTGCCCACGCTAGCAGACAGAGCAGGAACAGACCCAGAACAAACGCTCCCCGCATTATGGGAAGCTGTCAATTACAATGAACAATCTGACAGAGTGATAAATATCCAATAGTACACATGGGACCTGTATGCCTATTTAGAACATTTATTCTCAGCAAATAAAAAATACAGTACAGCGCAGTAAAAAATAGAGTGCAAGAGAGAGGCAAACACTTCAGTGTTGTGTTTCAAAGCATGCCTTTAGTTTTCGCAGTGGAACAGCAGATAACCCAACACACTGCTTCACCAGCCTGCTATCAACATGACAGCTGCACAAAAACGCAGACAGGAAAACTCAACAAATTTGCCACTCATTGACGGAGTCAGCAATTCCTAAAAATCATTCCGAGTATTAGAAACCGTTATTCCAAACCTCCAAGTTCAGCTCTCCAAATCACCACACTATTTAGGAAAAGACGCTGACTTTGCCCTACCTGAATTTCTTTGCATATCAGTTATACACTCCAAGTGTACACAGCATTTTAACATCCACAAGTTAACAAGTTAACTGATAGAGCACTCTTGAAAATGAATGCGTTTTACTTCATTCTCTGACCGTTATTTGAAAAGACTGTCCAACTGTCCAAATAAGCCATCTAAAAAGCTGGGAGTTTTAGGCATAGAAGTTTTTTCCGGATTCAAGATGAAAACCTGTAGAGAGTGGCTCTTCTGTATGGGAAACGCATCTCTATCTCCAGTCTCCTGATTTCCCAACCTAAAACTCTGGCGCTATCCGAGTAATGTCCACACAAACCATCTGCCCTGCCTTCGACTCGGCAGCGCTACACAGCACCAGCCCCTGCACAGCGGGTTGCCAGTTGCAAACTAAATCTCTTTATCTGGAAATGTTGTAGTCTATCAGTCTTTTAGGAAACCCTTCTGAATAAAACTACTCTTGTAAAACACCAAATGATTCACAAAATACAATATCTAATTTATGAATTTATTTTACTTTTACTGCTGATTTTAATTCAATTTGAAGTTAGGATTTTAGTCACAACTGGCAACCCATCCGGAGAGAACACTCTGGGAAGAGAACTGACCATAGCTAATCTCAATGTCAAGTTCCTCCCATAAACTGTAATGAGGAACGGCTTCTATTGCCCACATCCATTCCCTTTGAAATGTTCCAAAATAGCCGGGGCTTTCCCCATGTAAGACTTGTTCAATGGCAACAATAATAAATACACGGCGCATTAAAGATCAATAGACTTTTGGCTCATTTAAGAACTGAAAGCTGTGGTAAATTTAGACTGAGACTTTGGCAGTGCATCTATTCTCCTCTAAACTGTAGGCTACATATTATTACTGTAAGCCTCCACAGAGTCAAGTTGTGTAACTATGATATGTATCCCTCTGTATACTTCATAAAATATAATTACAATGCATTATAACCTCTTTATACGATTCTAATTTAGCCCACAGGAGTTTTTTCAACCGCTTAGCTCATTGCCAACATGGGTTGAACAACCTGGTTTGTAGCCACGTTTACTGCCTCATCTCTCATGGGTTCTCTGCCATGCTTATATTTCCAGAAGTGTTTCAAGATGAAAGTTGCAAAGGTGTGTGCGTGCGTGTGTGCGTGCGTGCGTGTGTGCGTGCGTGCAAGTGAGTGAGTGAGTGAGTGAGTGAGTGAGTGAGTGAGTGAGTGAGTGAGCGAGTGAGCGAGCGAGTGAGTGAGTGCACCGCTGCAATAGTTCTTCATCAGACAGGGACACCTGATGAGATATAATCTATCAGTTCTGTATGGAACTATACAACGTAGCAGGAAAAGTGCAAACTATCAGTCCATGTGCAACTGTAACACTTCAATTACAGTGTATATATATGTACACACACATACACACAGTACCAGTCAAAAGTTTGGACAAACCTACTCATTCCAGGGTTTTTCTTTATTTTTACTATTTCTACATTGTCGAATAATAGTGAAAACATCAAAACTATGAAATAACACATATAGAATCATGTAGTAACCAATAAAAGTGTTAAACAAATCCAAATCTATTTTATATATGAGATTCTTCAAAGTACAGTGGCTTGTAAAAGTATTCAGCCCCTTTGTCATTTATCCTATTTTCTTGCCTTACAACCTGGAATTGAAATGGATTTTGGGGGGGGTTGTATAATATTATTTACCCAACACGGCTACCACTTTGAAGATGCAAAACATGTTTTATTGTGAAACAAACAAGAAATAAGACCAAAAAAAACGAAAAACTTGAACGTGCATAACTCTTCACCCCCCAAAGTCAATACTTTGTAGAGGCACCTTTTGCAGAAATTACAGCTGCAAGTCTCTTGGGGTATGTCTCTATAAGCTTGGGGGTTTCACCCCATACTTCAATGCAAAACTGCTCCAGCTCCTTCAAGTTGGATGGGTTCCTCTGATGTACAGCAATTTTAAGTCATTGCACAGATTCTCAATTGGATTGAGGTCTGGGTTTTGACTAGGCCATTCCAAGACATTTAAATGTTTCCCCTTAAACCACTCGAGTGTTGCTTTAGCAGTATGCTTGGGGCCATTGTCCTGCTGAACAGTGAACATGCGTCCCAGTCTCAAATCTCTGGAAAACTATAACAGGTTTCCCTAAAGAATTCCCTGTATTTAGCACCATCCATCAATTCCTTTCATTTTGACCAGACTCCCAGTACCTGCCAATAAAAAACATCCCCACAGCATGATGCTGCCACCACCATATTCACTGTGGGATGCTGTTCTCGGGGTGATGAGAGGTGCTGGGTTTGCACCAGACATAGCATTTTCCTTGATGTCCAAAAAGCTCAATTTTAGTCTCATCTGACCAGAGTAACTTCTTGCATATGTTGGTGGAGTCTCCCACATGCCTTTTGGTGAACACCAAATGTGTTTGCTTATTTTTTTCTTTAAGCCATTGCTTTTTCTGGCCACTCTTCCGTAAAGCCCATCTCTGTGGAGTGTATGGCTTAAACTGGTCCTATGGACAGATACTCCAATCTCCGCTGTGGAGCTTTGCAGCTCCTTCAGGGTTATCTTTGGTCTCTTTGTTGCCTCTCTGATTAATGCCTTCATTGACTGGTCCTTGAGTTTTGATGGGTTTGTTGTGGTGCCATATTCTTTAAATTTTTTAATAATGGATTAAGTGGTGCTCCGTGGGATGTTCAACATTTCTAATATTTTTATATTTATTTTCATTTCACTTCACCAATTTGGACTATTTTGTGTATGTCCATTACATGAATTCCAAATAAAAAAATCAATTTAAATTACAGGTTTAATGCAACAAAATAGGGAAAATGCCAAGAGGGACGAATACTTTTGCAAGGCACTGTAGCCACCCTTTGATTTGATGACATCTTTGCATACTCTTGGCATTCTGTCAACCAGCTTCATGAGGTAGTCACCTGGAATTCATTTCAGTTACTAGGTGTGCCTTGTTAAAAGTTAATTTGTGGAATTTCTTTCCTTCTTAATGCATTTGAGCCAATCAGTTGTGTTAGGGGTGGTATACAGGTAGGGGTTGTATACAGAAGATAGACCTATTTAGTAAAATAGCAAGTCCATATTATGGCAAGAACAGCTGAAATAAACAAAGAGAAATGACAGTCCATCATTACTTTAAGACATAAAGGTCTGTCAATACGGATCAGTTCAATAAATTTGAAAGTTTCTTCAAGTGCAGTCGCAAAAACCATCATGCACTATGATGAAACTGGTTCACATGAGGACCGCCACAGGAATGGAAGACCTAGAGATGTCTCTGCTACAGAGGATAAGTTCATTAGAGTTACCACCCTCAGAAATTGCAGCCCAAATAAATGCTTCACAGAGTTCAAGTGACAGACACATCTCAACATCAACTTTTCAGAGGAGCCTGTGTGAATCAGGCCTTCGTGGTCTAATTGCTGCAAATAAACCACTACTAAATACAACCAATAATAAGAGGCTTGCTTGGGCCAGGAAACACGAGCAGTGGACATTAAACTGGTGTAAATGTGTCCTTTGTTCTGGAGTCCAAATTGAAGATTTTTGTTTCCAACTGCCTTGTCTCGGTGAAACGTGATGTGGGTGAACAGATGATCTCCGCGTATTTCCCACCGTGAAGCATGGAGGAGGTGGTATGGTGTGGGGTTGCTTTGCTTTGCTTTGCTTTGCTGGTGACGCTCTGTGATTTATTTAGAATTCAAGGCACGCTTAACCAGCATGGCTACCACAGCATTTTGCAGCAATACGCCATCCCATCTGGTTTGTGCTTAGTGGGACTATCAGTTTGTTTTTCAACAAGACAATGATCCAACACACCTCCAGGCTGTGTAAGGGCTATTTGACCAAGAAGGAGAGTGATGGAATGCTGCATCGGATGACATGGCCTCCACAATCACCGACCCCAACCAAATTGAGATGGTTTGGAATGAGTCAGACCGCAGAGTGAAGGAACAGCTGCCAACAAGTGCTCAGCATATGTGGGAACTCTTTCAAGACTGTTTGAAAAGCATTACATTTGAAGCTGGTTGAGAGAATGCTAAGAGTGTGCAAAGCTGTCGTCAAGGAAAAGGGTGGCTACTTTGAAGAATCTCAAATATAAAATATATTATGATTTGTTTAACACTTTTTTGGTTAATACATGATTCGATATATATTATTTCATAGGTTTGATGTCTTCACTATTATTTTACAATGAATAATGTAGTACAAAAAAATAAAAACCCTGGAATGAGTCTTCTAAAACTTTTGACTGGTAGTGTATAAATATATAAAAATATGAATACCATTTTAGTTCCAGTAGTATGATTGCCCTGTAGCTGCAAGATGGTTGGTTCTAGCCCTGTTTCAGATATCCTCCGAATATCCGCTACATTGTGTGTGTGTGTGTGTGTGTGTTAGACAGTATCACAGAGCAATACAGCTTTACAGCCATGCAAGAATACAATCATTGACCTCTGTACAAAGACATAGAAAGCCATTCTCTATCTTTATTCACCCTAGTAATAGAACTTTATCTCAAAGCCCTGATGCTGACTGTAGTGAAGAAGGGGAGAGCAGCTGGGAATGATGAACATTCCTCTACTGTGTCTTTGAGCAAGGCAGTTAACCCCCAACCCTTTCCCTTTTTCTTTCCACTGATGCTGAACCAATTAAAACTCCCAGGGCCAGCTATGGGCCAGCCCTGTGTACCCCAATATGATCACTCCGAACTTCAATAGACACACACACACACGCACACACAGCTGGCCAGCGTACATGTTTTATAGAGGATAGGAAAGGAAACTATCAGTATCTTGACTCAGAGTGTTCTGAGTATTCTGAGGAAGAACTGGGGATGTTAGTGCAGACACACACACTTGTCAAAATGATTTTACCAAGGTGCAGCGTGTGTAGAATTCCACGTTTAATAATTAATAAACTCACCAAACAAAACACAAGAAAAACGAAACGTGACATTCTGGGCTGCTCACAGGCAGCTACACAAAAACAAGATCCCACAATACACAAACGGAAAATGGCTGCCTAAATATAACGATAAACAGCTGCCTCTGATTGGGAACCATACCAGGCCAATATAGAAATGTAAATCACCTAGATGACCCACACTAGTCACACCCCGACCTAACCAACATAGAGAATGAAAAGCTTTCTATGGTCAGGGTGTGACAGTACCACCCCCCCCCCCCCCCAAAACCTGACTTCTTTAACTTTGTCTCCTCGGTGAGAAAAGCACCACTTATTTTTAAAATTAGGAGTCCAATGTGCCATTTGTTTATTTCTGTGTTTACGTGACTAATGCTACTACTTTTTGGAAAATGTGCTGTATAATTACATATACATATACTGCCGGGGGTGACTCCGGTGCGTGGCGAAGTACCCACTCCGCTAGCAGATACGTCATCATCTTCAATGAAGGCTCTGGTGCGGGGATCATCGCTGGATGCTCCAGACCGTGGATCGTCGCCTGGAGGCTCCAGACCGTGGATTGTCGCCGGAGG
The DNA here is from genome assembly GCF_002021735.2 of Oncorhynchus kisutch. Lineage (NCBI taxonomy): Eukaryota > Metazoa > Chordata > Actinopteri > Salmoniformes > Salmonidae > Oncorhynchus > Oncorhynchus kisutch. The sequence goes on along the minus strand of NC_034175.2, from coordinate 69,266,195 downwards.
AACCGGACCATGGGTCATCGTGTCTCCGGGAACTCCGGACCGTGGTTCGTCGCCGGGGACTTCGGGCCGTAGATCGTCGCCGGAGGCTCCGGACTGGGAACCCTCGCAGGAGGCTCCGGACTGCAGACCGTCGCTGGAGGCTCCGGACCGCAGACCGTCGCTGGAGGCTCCGGACCGCCGACCTTCTCAGGAGGCTCCGGACCGCCGACCTTCTCAGGAGGTTCCGGACCGTGGACCGCCTCAGGAGGTTCCGAACCGTGGACCTTCCCAGGGGACTCCGGACCGTGGTTCTTCGCCGTGGACTCTGGACTGGGAACCCTCACAAGGAGGCTGTGGACTGAGAACCTCCCTTGGAGGCTCCGGACCGCCGACTGTCTCTGGAGGCTCTGGACCACCTCAGGAGGCTCCGGACCGCCGACCATCTCAGGAAGTTCCGGACCGCCTCCGGAGGTTCCGGACTGTGGACCGTCTCAGGAGGTTCAGGACCGTGGACCGTCGTTGGAGGTTCCAGACTATGAAGCGCCGTTGGAGGCTGACAACCCTCGCACGGCAAGTGCGGGGAGCTAGCACAGGATGCACTGGACTGTGAAGGCGCACTGGGGATCGGCGCAGAATGTACTGGACCCTGGAGGTGCACTGGAAACAAGGAGCGCTGATACAGCACAACCCGTCCTGGACAGATACCCATTTTAGCACGACAAGTGCGAGGACCTGACACAGGACGTACTGGGCTGTGAAGGCGCACTGGAGACCTGGTGTGTATAGCCAGCATCAATTGTACCGGAACTTTAGCACACTTCTCAGGACAAGTGCGAGGAACTGGCACAGGTGGCATTGGACAGCTAATGCTCTTCAGGGCGAATGCCGTGCATACTACGCCAAACCAACAGCTCTCTCTCTTCACTCTCCTCCAATTTGTCCAATAACTCCTCGAAGTTCTCTAACCCTCCCCTCTGTTCACTCTCCTCCAATTTGTCCATTAACTTCTCGACAGTCTCTGACTCACCCCTCAACTTCGCCGACCAAATGTGGGCTGTCTTTTGGGCTTGTGTCGTGGCCGCGAACCCTGGCGTCGTCGCTGTTGTTTCCTCGCTGTCTCCGCCTGCTTCCATGGCAGGCTTTTGTCTCCTGCCATAATCTCTTCCCACGCCCAGGATGTCCTCCACTCCTGGGTTTCCTCCTGGGCACGCTGCTTGGTACATTGTTGGTGGGATCTTCTGTCACGCTCGTCGAAATGATTGGACCAACGCGCAGATTGTGTAGAATTCCACATGTTTAATAATTAATAAACTCACCAAACAAAACAGAAGAAAAACTAAACGTGACATTCTGGGCTGCTCACAGGCAGCTACACAAAAACAAGATCCCACAAAACACAAAGTTGAAATGGCTGCCTAAATATGATCCCCAATCAGAGACAACGATAAACAGCTGCCTCCGATTGGGAACCAAACCAGGCCAACATAGAAATATAAATCACCTAGATGAACCACCCTAGTCACACCCCGACATAACCAACATAGAGAATGAAAAGCTTTCTATGGTCAGGGCATGACACACACACAGGTCGTTGAGTAGAACATGAGATGTCCGGATGACTGTATGTATGTGTCAGTAGTAGAGTAGTCTGATTCTAACACAGGATTCATAGTAGAGAGAAGCCAACCAGAATACTATCTTCATCTGCCTCCATTATCTCAACCAATCATGACTTTTTATTATACAAATCACATTAAAGCGTACGTGGTATTTTACCGGCTCGCCATGCCGGTATTACATTTCATATAATACTTTCTATTACAGCATAATCTCACTTTTATTTTGTTCCATCTCTTTTCCATCTAATTCATTGATTTTAAACTTTAGATCCAATTGTTGCTTCGCTGTGCCACTTCTCTCTGGTAAGTAACGTATATTATTTTGATAAAAAGGGCTACTTGCCGTCACATCTTAGATTGCATTTCATCTTTGTTGTTTACTCAGTGAAGCCTGTACTCGAGTGAACTGTGTGTGTGGGCGTGTAACATCTGTATTAAAAACCGGATGGGAATTAAAGTACATGGTTCAGTCGGGGTTGATATAGGCTGATTCAAAGTGTGTAGTCTCTGTAGTGGGCTGAAACCCAGTGATTCTCCACTGAATGTTGGTTGTAATTACAGAGTAAGGCATGGAGAGTTCTCATATGTTTCATTCTACAGAAGAGGAAGGAAACGTTTTTGTTTTTCAACAGCCCCATGAAAGCTTTAATATGGGTGGTATCAAACAGACAGCCCTCTGGCGTGTGTCTCATGGTTGACTTACTATCCACAATATAGAGAAGCAGCCAATGACATGTTGCACCTGTTAGTGTACAATCACCTTGAGTCAAGCAACAGTGAGCCCCACTAACACATCAACAGCAGTAAGGTTTTGTCACCCAGTATGTCCTGTCTACTCTCCCATGCCATAGAGATAATGTTGTATCTCTATTTTAAAGTAGTCCATTTTCTTCTTTTGACGTTTGAAAAGTGTAAAGCTAATATTGGTGACTTACGAACCAAATATTTTGTTGTTCATGTATGGTGGACAGTAGATGGAGTTGATATAGACAACATATACAAAAGAACGTGGACAACGCTTCAAATGAGTGGAGTTAGCTATTTCAGTCACACCCGTCGCTGACAGGTGTATAAAAATCGAGCACACCGCCATGCAATCTCCATAGACAAACATTGGCCTTACTGAAGAACTCAGTGGCTTAATGTATTGTGTGGTAACATTTAAAGCTATTTACAAACCAATAAAGGTAATACTCAGATTTGCTGATTGCTCCCAACCCATTGGAATCCTCACCCAGTTGACTACTTTAAAATGCTGGAAGCCCTCAATAGCAATGTGCATGCGGAAAAAACAAGTTATTTCCAAGTAATGACCTCCATGTCCCATTTGTAGACATTATTGACCCCTGGCAGGTCAGTGAGAGAGGACTACCAGCACATGCACACACAGATGGGTGTTTACCCTGTTTAATTATTTAAAATTATCAGTTTAAAAATCACCCGTTTATAGTGTCAGTTGAAGTGGATTTTCCCAGTCGTAGGTGGTAAATATCACCTTCCCACTTTGTTATGAACTCAGCATCAGTCCCGGAGATAATGTCTGACCTGCTGGAGGATTGTTCAAGTCGGTTGCTCATCTGTTGGTTGAATTGTTTGTTTGGCAGCCACTCGTCGTCTTCCGTTGTAGTCAAGCGTCTGTGGCACCCAGCCCACGGTCCGGTCCAGTCCGGTATGCTATAGAGAGGAAAACACACATGAGCAAGGAGCCATTCTGAACAGAAGTATTCCACCACACATGTATGGTCCACCTCTGGTGGCAAATCAAATCAAATCAAATTTTATTTGTCACATACACATGGTTAGCAGATGTTAATGCGAGGGTAGCGAAATGCTTGTGCTTCTAGTTCCGACAATGCAGTAATAACCAACAAGTAATCTAACTAACAATTCCAAAACTACTGTCTTATACACAGTGTAAGGGGATAAAGAATATGTACATAAGGATATATGAATGAGTGATGGTACAGAGCAGCATAGGCAAGATACAGTAGATGATATCGAGTACAGTATATACATATGAGATGAGTATGTAAACAAAGTGGCATAGTTAAAGTGGCTAGTGATACATGTATTACATAAGGATGCAGTCGATGATATAGAGTACAGTATATACGTATGCATATGAGATGAATAATGTAGGGTAAGTAACATTATATAAGGTAGCATTGTTTAAAGTGGCTAGTGATATATTTACATCATTTCCTATCAATTCCCATTATTAAAGTGGCTGGAGTTGAGTCAGTGTCATTGTCAGTGTGTTGGCAGCAGCCACTCAATGTTAGTGGTGGCTGTTTAACAGTCTGATGGCCTTGAGATAGAAGCTGTTTTTCAGTCTCTCGGTCCCAGCTTTGATGCACCTGTACTGACCTCGCCTTCTGGATGATAGCGGGGTGAACAAGCAGTGGCTCGGGTGGTTGATGTCCTTGATGATCTTTATGGCCTTCCTGTAACATCGGGTGGTGTAGGTGTCCTGGAGGGCAGGTAGTTTGCCCCCGGTGATGCGTTGTGCAGACCTCACTACCCTCTGGAGAGCCTTACGGTTGAGGGCGGAGCAGTTGCCGTACCAGGCGGTGATACAGCCCGACAGGATGCTCTCGATTGTGCATCTGTAGAAGTTTGTGAGTGCTTTTGGTGACAAGCCGAATTTCTTCAGCCTCCTGAGGTTGAAGAGGCGCTGCTGCGCCTTCTTCACGATGCTGTCTGTGTGAGTGGACCAATTCAGTTTGTCTGTGATATGTATGCTGAGGAACTTAAAACTTGCTACCCTCTCCACTACTGTTCCATCAATGTGGATAGGGGGGTGTTCCCTCTGCTGTTTCCTGAAGTCCACAATCATCTCCTTAGTTTTGTTGACGTTGAGTGTGAGGTTATTTTCCTGACACCACACTCCGAGGGCCCTCACCTCCTCCCTGTAGGCCGTCTCGTCGTTGTTGGTAATCAAGCCTACCACTGTTGTGTCGTCCGCAAACTTGATGATTGAGTTGGAGGCGTGCGTGGCCACACAGTCGTGGGTGAACAGGGTGTACAGGAGAGGGCTCAGAACGCACCCTTGTGGGGCCCCAGTGTTGAGGATCAGCGGGGAGGAGATGTTGTTGCCTACCCTCACCACCTGGGGGCGGCCCGTCAGGAAGTCCAGTACCCAGTTGCACAGGGCGGGGTCGAGACCCAGGGTCTGGTGTTGAATGCTGAGCTGTAGTCGATGAACAGCATTCTCACATAGGTATTCCTCTTGTCCAGATGGGTTAGGGCAGTGTGCAGTGTGGTTGAGATTGCATCGTCTGTGGACCTATTTGGGCGGTAAGAAAATTGGAGTGGGTCTAGGGTGTCGGGTAGGGTGGAGGTGATATGGTCCTTGACTAGTCTCTCAAAGCACTTCATGATGACGGATGTGAGTGCTACGGGGCGGTAGTCGTTTAGCTCAGTTACCTTAGCTTTCTTGGGAACAGGAACAATGGTGGCCCTCTTGAAGCATGTGGGAACAGCAGACTGGTATAGGGATTGATTGAATATGTCCGTAAACACACCGGCCAGCTGGTCTGCGCATGCTCTGAGGGCGCGGCTGGGGATGCCGTCTGGGCCTGCAGCCTTGCGAGGGTTAACACGTTTAAATGTTTTACTCACCTCGGCTGCAGTGAAGGAGAGACCGCATGTTTTCGTTGCAGGCCGTGTCAGTGGCACTGTATTGTCCTCAAAGTGGGCAAAAAAGTTATTTAGTCTGCCTGGGAGCAAGACATCCTGGTCCGTGACTGGGCTGGATTTCTTCCTGTAGTCCGTGATTGACTGTAGACCCTGCCCCTTGCCTCTTGTGTCTGAGCCGTTGAATTGAGATACTACTTTGTCTCTGTACTGACGCTTAGCTTGTTTGATAGCCTTGCGGAGGGAATAGCTGCACTGTTTGTATTCGGTCATGTTACCAGACACCTTGCCCTGATTAAAAGCAGTGGTTCGCGCTTTCAGTTCCACATGAATGCTGCCATCAATCCACGGTTTCTGGTTAGGGAATGTTTTAATCGTTGCTATGGGAACGACATCTTCAACGCACGTTCTAATGAACTCGCACACCGAATCAGCGTATTCGTCAATATTGTTATCTGACGCAATACGAAACATGTCCCAGTCCACGTGATGGAAGCAGTCTTGGAGTGTGGAGTCAGCTTGGTCGGACCAGCGTTGGACAGACCTCAGCATGGGAGCCTCTTGTTTTAGTTTCTGTCTGTAGGCAGGGATCAACAAAATGGAGTCGTGGTCAGCTTTTCCGAAAGGGGGGCGGGGCAGGGCCTTATATGCGTCGCGGAAGTTAGAGTAACAATGATCCAAGGTCTTTCCACCCCTGGTTGCGCAATCGATATGCTGATAAAATTTAGGGAGTCTTGTTTTCAGATTAGCCTTGTTAAAATCCCCAGCTACAATGAATGCAGCCTCCGGATAAATCGTTTCCAGTTTGCAGAGAGTTAAATAAAGTTCGTTCAGAGCCATCGATGTGTCTGCTTGGGGGGGGATATATACGGCTGTGATTATAATCGAAGAGAATTCTCTTGGTAGATAATGCGGTCTACATTTGATTGTGAGGAATTCTAAATCAGGTGAACAGAAGGATTTGAGTTCCTGTATGTTTCTTTCATCACACCATGTCACGTTAGCCATAAGGCATACGCCCCCGCCCCTCTTCTTACCAGAGAGATGTTTGTTTCTGTTCGCGCGATGCGTGGAGAAACCCGTTGGCTGCACCGCCTCGGAGAGCGTCTCTCCAGTGAGCCATGTTTCCGTGAAGCAAAGAACGTTGCAGTCTCTGATGTCCCTCTGGAATGCTACCCTTGCTTGGATTTCATCAACCTTGTTGTCAAGAGACTAGACATTGGCAAGAAGAATCGGCGGCTAGGACATCGGCGGCTGGTTGTTGTTGTTGTTGTTGTTGTAGCAGCATCAGTTTGGCGGTAGTCTCCTCCTCTAGCAGACAACCCCAGAAAGAAATGGAAATTCCATTTGAAGAAGTTCAGATTGCTCGTTAGTCAATGAGACCCAAGTGTGGCAGACCTCAGCCAATTCTCTTCTCCAAGGCGAACAGCCAAGGGGGTGGAGTCTACAATAAATACATTCAGACAACAAGGAAGAGAACACAGCAAACCAAGTTCAATTATGCCAAGTAAAAACTCTAAATACATGATAAATACAAAAAAAAGGACTGGTCTCCAATTTGGGGAAGAACAAGGAAGGGCAATAAGTGACACGTGCTTGTGTGTGTGTGTGTGTATTACACATTCACATTTTAGTAAAGTCCATTTCAGCTGAATGCATTCAGTTGTACAGCTGACTAGGTCTCCCCCTTTCTCTTCCCAGACTGAGGGAACCAGCCAGGTCACCCAGTGATATAAGTCAGTTTTTGACATCCATCCATGTCTGAGGACGTCGTCGGGAGATGATGTAGGGGCCACTAGGGGCAACAGTGAGCGTTGTTACCTTCTAGAATGTTTGGGTTTGCTAGGGCGTTGTGGCCGGGCATGCCAGATGGGAGTAAGCATCTGCCTCTGGTGCCAAAGGTCACATGTTCAAAGAGATGGAAAGTTATTTTTGAGATTTTGTTTTTCAGCCTATCCCAAACCTTAACCTTCTGAGTTAATTCCTAACCTTCTGATTTCGGAGTTAATGACTAACCTTCTGATTTCAGAGTTAATGCCTAACCTTCTGATTTCAGAGTTAATGCCTAACCTTCTGATTTCAGGGTTAATACCTAACCTTCAGATTTCAGAGCTAATACCTAACCTTCAGATTTCAGAGTTAATGCATACATTTAACCTCGAAATGTGATGTTTGGAACAACTTCGAAGTTTGACAAACATGGACAAATGTCTAATCTCTCTCTTTCTCTCTCTCTCTCTCTCTCTCTCTCTCTCTCTCTCTCTCTCTCTCTCTCTCTCTCTCTCTCGGTTATTTGTTATTCTCTCTCTCTTGGTTCTTCTCTCCTTCTCTTGGTTCTTTTCTCTCTCACTCCCTCTCTTGGTTCTTTTCTCACTCACTCCCTCTCTTGGATCTTTTCTCTCTCACTCCCTCTCTTGGTTCTTTTCTCACTCTGACTCTCTTGGTTCTTTTCTCTCTCACTCCCTCTCTTGGTTATTTTCTCACTCTCTGACCCTCTCTCTCTTTCTCTACCACTCTCCCTACTCCCTACTCTCTCTGTGTTGTGGTTCTAAGCTGTAAAAAGAGTTTGGGTTAAAATATCCATTCCTGATTTTAGGTCTGTGCTCTCAGTCCTGGAAGAAGCAAAGGTTCTCTGAGAAAGATATCATTAAACTCTAACAGATTCACACATCAGCGGTGTTAGATCTGTGCTCACTGGTCAGAAGTACTGACTATCTTGCAAGACACAGCTAATAATGATAGGATTTATGAACAGTCCCAAAACATGACAGTACTTAAAACTTGCATAAGTGTTGTGTGTGTGTGTGTGTGTGTGTGTGTGTGTGTGTGTGTGTGTGTATGGGTACATATTACAGTGGTTGAACAGGGCTTTCAGGTAAAACAAAAAAATAAGTAAAAAGATTTCTTAATTGAAAATGACTCAAGTAAAAGTAAAATTTACAGATAGCCAGGGGCACACTCCAACACTCAGACATCATTTACAGATAGCCAGGGGCACACTCCAACACTCAGACATAATTTACAGATAGCCAGGGGCACACTCCAACACTCAGACATCATTTACAAATGAAGCATGTGTGCTTAGTGAGTCCGTCAGATCAGAGGCAGTAGGGATGACCAGAAATGTTCTCTTGATAAGTGCGTGAATTGGACCATTTTCCTGTCCTGCTAAGCATTCAAAATGTAATGAGTATTTTGGGGGTCAGGGAAAATGTATGGAGTAAAAAGTACATAATTTTCTTAAGGAATGTAGTAAAGTAAAAGTAAAAGTTGTCAAAAAATATATATAGTAAAGTACAGATAGCCCAAAAATGACTTAAGCAGTACTTTCAAGTATTTTTACTTAATTACTTTACACCACTGGCCCCAATGTCCACCAACCAACCTACAGTAACAACCTACAGGCCAATTGTCACACACACACGCACACACACACAAGTATTTGCAGTGAGAGGTTGTCTATGTTCCATAGGGATGGGCACGGTTATTAGAATATCCAAACGGACGTTACTATTTAAATACTTGCGAGAGTATTTGTTTTTTTAGGAAACAAATCATAGGCCTAATTTAACAATGAAAAGGTTTTCTCTCAAATAAATAAAATGATCTATGTGACATTCCTACACACAAGGATATATAGCATGAATTGAATAAAACAACAAACTTTTGAACATAGTTTTTTATAACGTGCACCCCATAAAAAAGAGATACCGGTAGCCTACACAGGTTTCACGCATGTAGCTTGCTGTTGTTGGCACCAGTCAGACGCTCCATGTGCAGCAAGGTGAAGAGGGAGATCTCTAATCAATAGAATTGAAAATTATGGAATTAAGTTAGCTAAATGAGAAGGGGTAGGCTACAACGAGCGTGTAGGCTGCTGTTTATTCTGAATGGAGTTGTTGTAGACAAACATATGTTGGCTACGTGTTGAAATGCTCATATGTTTCATTCATGTGTTTTCTTATCACCATGACCACAACTTTCTAAAACAATGTCAAATATATAGAAGAAATATAGACCATCCACTGAGCACACAATGGTTGAATCAGCGTTGTTTCCACGTCATTTTTAATGAAATGAATGAAAATGAAACTGGTAATGATATCAGGAGGCCCAAAGAAGATGGTGAGAAGGACCACTTCAACTATTTTAGAAGAAGGGGACTGCTGTTGAGTGAGAAACCCTCTCTTCCTGTCTGGTGTGAACTGAGGACACATTGGACAGTGACAGGTTTACTTTTAAGAGGATCAAATATAGACACACACACACACACTCTTCCAAGAGCCTTGCCACTGCCTGCGGAGGATGACAGGTTGACTTTGAGGGGGATTAAGGATGTTTGCACAGGCCAGCTCAGAGCCCCAGCCTTGCAGTGTCTCCCCAGTGTCTCCCCAGTGTCTCCTAGTGCCAAGTCCCCCTCCGGCTGGCTGCTTTGTCTAACCTCCGCCAGGCACAGAGACAGTACTGATCTCTGACTGGGACATGGTGAATATACCACTCCACTCGAGCAGACTAATGTCTGGGGCTTGGTGAATGGGGCCCTAATACCAGCTCAATGAAGGGAGAGAACAAGGAGAAAACACACACATATGCACATCACCAAGGCACACACACAGGCATGTACACACACACACACACAGAGGAGGTGTAGAAACTTGATGTTCAGCCAAGTGCTACAGAGGGAAAAGTGCTCTTTCCATCCCCTTAGGTCTTGGCAGGACATGTCCTGAGCTCTCACATTACACTATCTACTGCGTAGATGTAAGAGACAAGCATGTGTTTTTGCATGGGCTACATATTTAGTATTATGAATGCTCTGTATTCAGTGGCTTTTAGAGACTGTGGGTTTGTAAATGACAAACAGACTACAGTCACCAATACAACTTTACATGTTCTGTCCAGTTCAAACATTACACAGCCTGGATCATTCATTCATTGATATTCAACAATATACTATTATTCTCCTAGCTAGCACACCACATAGGTTCAGTCCGTTCACCCCTCCAGTGCCTGCCCTCAGTGCAGGTGTCTGGGGTTTTCTCCTGTGTTCAGATCTGTGCCCCGTGTAGCTCAGTTGGCTTGCTTCACCAGGGTTGTTGGTTTTGATTCCCACAGTGCAGGTGTCTGGGGTTTTCTCCTGTGTTCATATCTGTGCCCCGTGTAGCTCAGTTGGCTTGCTTCACCAGGGTTGTTGGTTTTGATTCCCACAGTGCAGGTGTCTGGGGTTTTCTCCTGTGTTCAGATCTGTGCCCCGTGTAGCTCAGTTGGCTTGCTTCACCAGGGTTGTTGGTTTTGATTCCCACAGTGGATCAGTATGAAAAATGTATGAAAATGTACGCACTCATTACTGTAAGTCGGTCTGGATAAGAGCATCTGTTAAATGACTTAAATGTAATTGTAGAGAAAATGAAAACATACGGCCAGCAGCTCCTGAGGCAGTCTAAGGGCTGGATGGGGGTTTGATCAATCAACATCTTTGATAAAATCAGAGTTTTTTTTAAAAAGTTGATCAACCTGCCCCATGTGTTAACTTACCTGTCCCCAACCCTAAATACACGATCCATACTGTATGTCAACTAGATTCAGCTGTGTGCCGATTTCTTTCTTGAGCAGATGGTCAACGGGACAGAACATAATTACAAATCATTTGTAGACTACAAATTGACAGCAAGAAGCCCAAAGCTTCAGCACATTTCCCTTCCCTTCCCTATGAAAGATGATGTTAACATAAAGACATGTTCCATGGAGAAAGAGATTAACTTGTGTTATCCCGCAGGAATAGTACCATACGGAACAGATAATGCTATTTGGGAACGTTTGGGTGAACATAACATTCAACCTGCCCCTTGAATCACCCCTTCGCACAAAGGCATTTTAAACTAGGAACCTCCAACGCACATGCAACTGGTTCTCTTGTTTAATCACAAACACTCTATAACCCCTCACATCAAGCCTTGTCTCATAGACTAGATGTTTGGTATGAGGACAGCAAACAACATTGGTTGGGGTGGATGGGTCGATGTATAACGCAAATGTCTAGCAACCCAAATCTCATCACGGACAACTTAAATATTTTTAGCTAATTAGCCATTTACAACTATTTAATAGTTTTTAGCTATCATACAACTAAACTCAGCAAAAAAAGAAACGTCCCTTTTTCAGGACCCTGTCTTTCAAAGATATTTGGATGTTACTAACTAACTTCGCAGATCTTCATTGTAAAGGATTTAAACACTGTTTCCCATGCTTGTTCAATGAACCATAAACAATTAGTGAACATGCGCCTGTGGAACGGTCGTTAAGACACTAACAGCTTACAGACGGTAGGCAATTAAGGTCACAGTTATGAAAACTTAGGACACTAAAGAGGCCTTTCTACTGACTCTGAAAAACACCAAAAGAAAGAAGCCCAGGGTCCCTGCTCATCTGCGTGAACATGCCTTAGGCATGCTGCAAGGAGGCATGAGGACTGCAGAGGTTGCCAGGGAAATAAACTGCAATGTCCATACTGTACTACTAAGACAGCACTACAGGGAGACAGGACGGACAGGTGATCATCCTCGCAGTGGCAGATCACGTGTAACAACACCTGCACTGGATCGGTACATCTGAACATCACACCTGTAGGACAGGTACAGAAAGGCAACAACAACTGCCCGAGTTACACCAGGAATGCACAATCCCTCCATCAGTGCTCAGACTGTCTGCAGTAGGCTGAGAGAGGCTGGAATCGGGGCTTGTAGGCCTGTTGTAAGGAAGGTCCTTACCAGACATCACCGGCAACAACGTTGCCTATAGGTACAAACCCACTGGACCAGACAGGACTGGCAAAAAGTGCTCATCACTGACGAGTCATGGTTTTGTCTCACCAGGGGTGATGGTCGGATTCACGTTTATCGGCGAAGGAATGAGCGTTACACCGAGGCCTGTACTCTGGAGCGGGATCGATTTGGAGGTAGAGGGTCCGTCATGGTCTGGGGCGGTGTGTCACAGCATTATCAGACTGAGCTTGTTGTCATTGCAGGCAATTTCAACGCTGTGCGTTACAGGGAAGATATCCTTCTCCCTCATGTGGTACACATCCTGCTTCATGACCCTCCAGCATGAAAATGCCACCAGCCATACTGCTCGTTCTGTGCATGATTTCCTGCAAGACAGGAATGTCAGTGTCCTGCCATGGCCAGCGAAGAGCCCGGATCTCAATCCCATTGAGCACATCTGGCACCTGTTTGATCGGAGGGTGAGGGCTAGGGCCATTCCCCCCAGAAATGTCCGGGAACTTGCAGGTGCCTTGGTGGAAGAGTGGGGTAACATCTCAATGCAAGAACTGACCAATCTGGTGCAGTCAATGAGGAGGACATGCACTGCAGTACTTAATGCAGCTGGTGGCCACACCAGAATACGTTATTTATTATTTTGACCCCTCCCCCTTTGTTCAGGGACACATTTTTCCATTTCTGTTAGTCACATATCTGTGGAACTCGTTCAGTTTATGTCTCAGTTGTTGAATCTTGTTAGAAATACAAATATTTACACATGTTAAGTTTGCTGAAAATAAATGCAGTTGACAGTGAGAGGACGATTCTTTTTTTGCTGAGTTTACTTGGCATGTTAGCTAAACCTTCCTCTAACCCTAACCCTAACCTTAACCCCTAACTCATGGCCTAGCTAACGTTAGCATTAGCCACCTAGCCACCTAGCTAACGTTAGCCACAACAAATTGGAATTCGTAACATATCTAATGAATTGTATTTCGGAACATAACATACAAAAAATGGATGATGGACATAACATATCCTACCAAATGGAGTGTCCCAGATTTACGTTCACTATGTTACAAAACCCTGAACGACTTATTTAAGGCAACTGCCCTCTCTCTCTCTCTCTCTCCCACCCTTATCTCTCTAATACACTTTCTGCATACATTTTTTTTTTATATTTTTTTTTTTGATAAAAAACTTGATTTCCCAAGTTGTAAATATTTTGCAGTGTCTCGCAGAGACACAGAGCCTCATTGTGGAACAGAGAGGGCAGGCTGTATCTGTGCTCCTCTGACCTCACTTCTGTTTACATTACACAACGACAACATGACTTCCTGGTGAATGGGGATTCTAAATCCAATGACAAAAATGGCACCACATGCAGAAGTATATCTTGGTTTGCGCATGACTCTCATTCACACAATGATTGGATGAAAGGCAAACATACGACACATTGCTTTACGAGCGTCTACAAATCACTTATCTCACATGTCCTCATATCCTCTGGCCTAGTCTTTCATGACTGAATGTTCAGAAATGAGACGTAAATCTTCCCACTATCAGTGACATCAGCTGTGTAAAGAAGGCATGCACATGAGGTCAGGATCTGGGGTGATACACCAGTCTGCCACTAATTTCTCCAGTCTGTCTCTCATTTCGTCTGTCCGACTATCAAATCAAGGCTATGAGGCTACCATCTGGTCATTGAGACTCTGCTTTAGTTTAAAACACAGTTATATAGGAGGGAGATGGGTGGTACTTCACACTCCCATCAGTCACTGCCAACAGAACATGCTTTGGCCTAGAGTCAGGCATTTAAATGATATTGAGACTTACATTTGGCCTCTTACAGTTTATACAGATAATTTCCATTGCCATACTCAGTCAGAAAATGAAGAGAAGTGCATTTCAGAAGTTGTCAATGAGGAAATAGTCGCTAAAGCTTTATAAGTGATTTAAATCCAGTTGAACAACTCCCAACACTCCGGTCCCTTACTTTACTGTAGCGGTCTTGGTCGGAACGCCAAGATTCCTGAGGGAGCAGTGAGTGGGTTATTCCTTTACTGAGTCATTTTCTTGACTCTTATCCCTAGTTCCCAGGCAGCTAGCAGGCTCCAGCTCTACAGTCTGCAGCCGGTGGATGTGAAAGACCAAAGTTCTCCGAAAGGATCATTTCACTTTTCAGAGAGGAGAAAGGAAATCTGTTTCTCAAGCTCCATAACATAGTCAGTACCTGTCCGGGTTCTTCTCATCTGGTCAAAGCTCTTCTCATCTAGTCAGGGTTCTTCTCATCTAGTCAGGGTTCTTCTCATCTTGTGAGGGTTCTTCTCATCTAATCTGGGTTCTCATCTAGTTAGGGTACTTCTCATCTAATCTGGGTTCTTCTAATCTAATCAGGGTTCTTCTCATCTAATCTGGGTTCTTCTCATCTAGTCAGGGTTCTTCTCATCTAGTCAGGGTTCTTCTCATCTAGTCAGGATTCTTCTCATCTAGTCAGGGTTCTTCTCATCTAATCAGGGTTCTTCTCATCTAGTCAGGGTTCTTCTCATCTAGTCAGGGTTCTTCTCATCTAGTCAGGGTTCTTCTCATCTAGTCAGGGTTCTTCTCATCTAGGCATTCTTTGGAAGGTTTTGAAGTCATACTAAGAAGGACCCTACTGTGAAGTGCCATAGACTAAATCACCCTACTGTGAAGTGCCATAGTCTAAATCACCCTACTGTGAAGTGCCATAGTCTAAATCACCCTACTGTGAAGTGCCATAGTCTAAATCACCCTACTGTGAAGTGCCATAGTCTAAAACACCCTACTGTGAAGTGCCATAGTCTAAATAACCCTACTGTGAAGTTCATAGTCCTCAATTTGAGTTTTGGAATATACCTGCACTGCTGAACCCTGATAACCGCACTTTAACTGGGAGAACACTTGAAACCCCTCAAACTATCATGTAGTGGTGTAAAGTACTTATACAAAATACTTTAAAGTACTGCTTAAGTCATTTTGGGGGGTATCTGTACGTGGGGGGTATCATTTTGGGGGGTATCGGGACGTGGACCCCACTTCACCATAGTCTTTGCCCGCTTCTTTCCCCGCCTCAGTGGCGCCTTTAGAGCGGCGACCCTCGCCACCGACCTCAGACTGGGGACCCTAGCAGCGGGCCCCGAATGGAGTGACGGGTGACTCTGGCAGCTCCGGACTGGCGGGTGGCTCTGGCAGCTCCTGATTGGCGGGCGGCTCTCTGGCAGCTCAGGACAGACCGGCGACTCTGGCAGCTCCTGACATGCGGGCGGCTCTGGCAGCTCCTGACATGCGGGCGGCTCTGGCAGCTCCGGACTGGCGGGCGGCTCTGGCAGCTTAGGACAGACGGGCGACTCTGGCAGCTCAGGACAGACGGGCGACTCTGGCAGCTCAGGACAGGCAGGCGACTCTGGCAGCTCAGGACTGGCGGGCGGCTCTGGCAGCTCCTGACTGGCGGGCGGCTCTGGCAGCTCCTGACTGGCGGGCGGCTCTGGCAGCTTAGGACAGACGGGCGACTCTGGCAGCTCAGGACAGACGGGCGACTCTGGCAGCTCAGGACAGACGGGAGACTCTGGCAGCCCGGTCCACCTCTCTCCACGGTAAGCAAGGGGAGTTGGCTCAGGTCTCCTACCTGACTTAGCCACACTCCCCGTTTGCCCCCCCCCCCCAATACATTTTTGGGGCTGCCTCTCATCCCAGCTGCGCTGCCGTGCTGCCGCGCTGCCTCGTCATACCACCGCCGCTCAGCTTTCACTGCCTCCAGCTCTGCCTTGGGGCGGCGATATTCGCCAGCCTGTGCCCAGGGTCCTTCTCCATCCAGAATCTCCTCCCATGTCCATGAGTCCAGAGATTTCGGCTGCTGCCCACTACCACGCTGCTTGGTCCTTGGTTGGTGGGTGATTCTGTGACGCTCGTCGTTGGAATGAGGCGAGGACAAAAGCGCAGCGTGGTAAGTGTTCATCATTATATTTATTAAACAGAGAACACTAAACAGTTCTGTAAGGTGACAGACACATAACAGAAAATAATCACCCACACCACACAGGTGGGAAAAGGCTACCTAAATATGATTCTCAATCAGAGACAACGAATGACACCTGCCTCTGATTGAGAACCATACCAGGCCAAACACAAAACCACAACATAGAAAAACGAACATAGACTACCCACCTAACTCACACCCTGACCATACTAAAACAAAGACATAACAAAAGAACTAAGGTCAGAACGTGACAATGTTGAATGTTTTGTTCTACGACTCACACAAGATTCAGTGGAGTCTTTCAGGGGAATCGTCTGAAGATAACCCATTACGTGTCGCGTTAAAAATTACACAACGTGCATAGGGGGTAAAATGTGCCACGAATAATGTGACCGAACATGGGTCTACATTATTTCTTGTTTCTCTCAGATATAGGACAGACAATTTAAAACCGTGTTCCTTATGATTTATTCTTTGATTGTCTGTTTTGCCATTTATGAATGTGTTATTCAATGCATTTCTATGGGCTATAGCAGTAAAGGCCAAATTCAATATTTCATCAAATACATTTTGTATATATATTTTTTATACCAACAGGTGTCCTATAATTGAAAATCAAATGTCTAAATGATCAATTTGATGACAGTCTTTAAACAATTCCATATTTTAACTTAGTAGTTTGGGCTTAGACCTACAGGGGTTAAGAAGAATAAGAAATGAGAAATCTGCAGAAACAGAGGCTGCAGGAGAGGACCTGTGGGTTGTTGGTTTCTATCCAATAGCATCTCAGTCAGGGTCGGGCATCCATCCAATCACATCTCTCTGGCCTGTGACCCAAGACACAGTGTAACTGGAAAGCCAGTTTAGCAAATGTCAGCTGCAAAAACCTTACAGCAGCAATGTCACAGAGAACGCCTGACCTGGACAGACAGATTGAAGAGTGGCGGAGGAGAAGAGAGAAAGAAGGAGAATGTCTCTGGCAGAGTCAAACACTTTCTACGCCATGTTTCTCCCGCCGTCACCAGTCATAAACCCAGATGGATGGTTGTGTTAATTACCTGAGACACAGAGGCAGACGGGTGATTCACTGGTTCAATAAAAAACATGTTTGTGTTTCAGAATGAGTATCACTTAGCCACTAACTGATTATACGTCCATTCTTTTGAAGGCCATGCTTTTTGAGAAGTTAGTTAGCAACACTTTTAGTATTTCACTCTAAAATTGGCCCTGTATTCACAAAGCGCCTCAGCGAAGGAGTGCTGATCCCTGTCCATGTAATCACATTCATTATAACATAAAAGGAAAAACGGATTTTTGATTTAGTTGTCAACAAAATGTCCCTTCATTTTCCTTTGATCAGCAGTTTCCTGCTTTTGCCTCTATGTGAGTGTGGACCAAGCCAACACCCAGGTCTTCAAAAACTATTGAGCTTAATAGGATTGTGGACAAAATAGGAAAATAGGGAAAAAATAGGATTGGGGCCAAAGTCAACATAGCCTCGGATATATGGGTAAGACAGACACACACACACACAAACACTAATAGCTGTCACAGTGTCAATTAAACATTTGATGTTCATCCATGTTTCTAAAATTTTGAAGTTGTTCCAATAATCACATTTTGAAGTGTTTAAGCTTAAGTTTAGGCATTAACTCCACATTTTCAAGGTTAGGGTTGAGTTCCGAATTGTTGAGTCACTGGCTTACTAGGGCTCTTTCATACCGTCCCTAGGAGGGGTGCGTCACTTGAGTGGGTTGAGTCACTGATGTGATCTTCCTGTCTGTGTTGGCGCCCCCCCCCTTGGGTTGTGCCGTGGGGGAGACCTTTGTGGGCTATACTCAGCCTTGTCTCAGGATGGTAAATTGGGGGTTGAAGATATCCCTCTAGTGGTGTGGGGGCTGTGCTTTGGCAAAGTAGGTGGGGTTATATCCTTCCTGTTTGGCCCTGTCCGGGGGTGTCCTCGGATGGGGCCACAGTGTCTCCTGACCCCTCCTGTCTCAGCCTCCAGTATTTATGCTGCAGTAGTTTATGTGTCGGGGGGCTAGGGTCAGTTTGTTATATCTGGAGTACTTCTCCTGTCCTATCCGGTGTCCTGTGGGAATTTAAGTATGCTCTCTCTAATTCTCTCTTTCTCTCTTTCTTTCTCTCTCTCGGAGGACCTGAGCCCTAGGACCATGCCTCAGGACTACCTGACATGATGACTCCTTGCTGTGCCCAGTCCACCTGGCCGTGCTGCTGCTCCAGTTTCAACTGTTCTGTCTGTGATTATTATTATTTGACCATGCTGGTCATTTATGAACATTTGAACATCTTGACCATGTTCTGTTATAATCTCCACCCGGCACAGCCAGAAGATGACAGGCCATCCCTCAAACCTGGTTCCTCTCTAGGTTTCTACCTAGGTTTTGGCCTTTCTAGGGAGTTTTTCCGTGCTTCTACACCTGCATTGCTTGCTGTTTGGGGTTTTAGACTGGGTTACTGTACAGCACTTTGAGATATCAGCTGATGTACGAAGGACTATATAAATACATTTGATTTGATTTGATTTAAGGTTAGGGTTATGTTCCGAATTGTTAAGGTTAGGGTTAAGTTTTGAAATGTTAAGGTTAGGGTTAAGGTCAGGCATTAACTCCAAATTCTTAAGGTTAGGCATTTTCTCAGAATGGTTAAGGTAAGGATTAAGGTTTGGGATAGGTTAAAACAAAAATTACTTTCTATCACTGGATTCAAACTTTCAATCTTTGGAATCAGATGCTTACGCCTGTCCGCCATCCCTAACCACAACAAAACCAAACGCCCTGGCAAAACCGAAACCTACTTGAAGGTGACAGAGCTCACTGTCGCCCCCAGTGGACAGTTTCCACCTAATCTCCCGACTACCTCAGACATGGGCTGTTGTTGAATACTGTATCACAGGTGACCTGGCTGCACAAACATGGAACACACACACACCATGTGTAAAACAAACACACAGCTAAACATGGGAGAGACATGTTGCTCTGTATTGTGAGTTTAGACCGGCCGGTGTCCAAGAAGCACTCAGTACTTCTTTGTGTGGAGGGGGCTGTGGAATTTGGGTGTTGTGTTTATACTTCATAGAGGGAGGCCCTACTAAGGTGGCATTGGGTGCTACAGTGTCAAACATGAGGGGTGGTTCAACTAGGCTTTCTATGGAATGTTTAAACTTCACTGTAATCATGTATAGTTTTATTGTCTGGATACTATCCAACGTTAGTCAAAGTCGTAATGCCTACATGCTTTAGTTAAATCTGTCTGTGTTTCTCCCTCTCTTTGTAAATAATTTAATTCTCCCCTAAAATAATGCATTTTCTGATAGTATTGCTTCTTAGAATAGTAGGATAAAGTCATGCTGCGTAGGTAGCCTCTATAGCTCTCACCCGCCACCATTCAGCCTGGGAGGTTAGTAGAGTCATGACATCATCAGAAATGGCCAGGGCTAACATGAGTAACAGACTCCATCAGTGGTCTCTAAGGTCTCACCAGCCATATAAAGCCAGAGGGAGACAAATGACACAGAGCTGATTCAGTCAGTACACTCATTCTGGACATTCTTTCCAGTGACATCATCATTCCCAGACAGAGAGAGAGAGTAGCAGCTAACATCTGTCTGGAGACACAAACTCTTAGGACCTAAATACGTTCAGCAGTAGGCAAGTTATTGGACGTGGGTAGAGCACAGTCAGCCAGTGGCCTGTTAAACTCCTCTTATACTCAAGATAAGGGGGAGAGAAATGTTGCACAGTGTTCATAGGCTTATTGTCTAGAGTTCCGACTCAATATTGTCTACCAGAAGGAACTCCATTTTGAATCAAGTTTCAATCAGGGTAGTGACTGCCTGTGGGACTAACATAAACAATTTACCTTGTTTAATTATGGCTGGTTCCATTATGCAATTTCCTTATCTGCTACTGCTTTGTGTGTGTGTGTGTGTGTGTGTGTGTGTGTGTGTGTGTGTGTGTGTGTGTGTGTGTGTGTGTGTGTGTGTGTGTGTGTGTGTGTGTGTGTGTGTGTGTGTGTGTGTGTGTGTGTGTGTGTGTGTGTGTCTGTGGCATCATTACAGTAAGAATGGCAAACACCTAAAAAGCTATCATCTAAAACACATGTTGAAGTTATTGTTACTTTAAATATTTGTCAAATGCCAGAATAAACTTCAACCTAAATAAATGGAGTTGAATGGAAGGTTAGAATTTTAGCACCAGGTAAAAGTGTTGCCCCATCTGGGACTAATGTCACTTTTGAAGAAGGTTGTTTTCTTTTTAGAGTCACCATTATCCCAGGAATTCATTGCTTGTTGAAAATAAACCGGTGAAGAGCCATAGAGTCAAACAAACCTGGACAGAACACACACACACACAGAAGTATCAGAAAATATTCTACCTATGGTAATTACCTTGGCTCTTCCATGTGACCTGAGTCAGTGAGATATATACAGACCCTCTACAGTGGATTATGTGTCCAGCATTTCCAACTCTTGGTCACTTATTTACATTGGAGGCTGCTGATGGGAGGACGGCTCATAATAATGTCCGGAACGGAGCAAATGGAATGGCATCAAACACCTGGAAACCATGGAAACCATGTGTTTGATGTATTTCATACCATTCCACTGATTCCGCTCCAGTCGTAACCACGAGCTGCCTGTTCTCCCCATTAAGGTCCCACCAGCCTTTTGTGCTTAATTCACATTCCTTTTAAGGTCCGATTCTTATTTTCTTTATTTATTTTATTTCACCTTTATTTATTTAACCAGGTAGGCAGGTTGAGAACAATTTACAACTGCAACCTGACCAAGATAAAGCAAAGCAGTGCGACACAAACAACACAGAGTTACACATGGAGTAAACAAACATGCAGTAAATAATACAGTAGAAAAGGTATATATACAGTGTGTGTAAATGAGGTAAGATAAGGGAGGTAAGGCAATAAATAGGCCATAGTGGTGAAATAATTAGAATATAGCAATTAAACACTGGAGTGGTAGATGTGCAGAAGATGAGTGTGCAAGTAGATACAGGGGTGCAAAGGAGCAAAATAAAAACAATAAATAACAGTATTTGGGGATGAGGTAGTTGGATGGGCTATTTACAGATGGGCTATGTACAGATATAGTGATCTGTGAGCTGCTCTGACAGCTGTTGCTTAAAGTTAGTTAGGGAGATATGAGTCTCCAGCTTCAGTGATTTTTGCAGTTCGATCCAGTCATTGGCAGCAAAGAACTGGAAGGAAAGGCGGCCAAAGGAGGAATTGGCTTTGGGGGTGACCAGTGAGATATACCTGCCGGATGGCGTGCTATGGGTGGGTGCTGCTATGGTGACCAGTGAGTTGAGATAAGGCGGGGCTTTACCTAGCAAAGACTTATAGATGACCTGGAGCCAGTGGGTTTGGCGACGAATATGAAGCGAGGGCCAGCCAACGAGAGCATACAGGTCGCAGTGGTGGGTAGTATAAGGGGCTTTGGTGAGAAAATGGATGGCACTGTGATAGACTGCATCCAATTTGCTGAGTAGAGTGTTGGAGACATCGCTGAAGTCAAGGATCGGTAGGATAGTCAGTTTTACGAGGGTATGTTTGGCAGCATGAGTGAAGGATGCTTGTATTTGTAGTTGTCCACATATTCTAAAACAGAACCGTCCAGAGTAGTGATGCTGGACAGGCGGGCAGGTGCAGGCAGCGATCGGTTGAAGAGCATGCATTTAGTTTTACTTGCATTTAAGAGCAATTGGAGACCAAGGAGGGAGAGTTGTATGGCATTTAAGCTTGTCTGGAAGTTTGTTAACACAGTGTCCAAAGAAGGGCCAGAAGTATACAAAATGGTGTCGTCTCTACAGTGAAATAAGGCAATAATAACTAACCAAAACAGCAGTGGACAAGGCATATTGACATTAGGGAGAGGCATGCATAGCCGAGCATTCATTGGGTCCAGTGAGCTGGAGACACGTCGATTCAGACAGCTAGCGGGCCGGGGCTAGCAGAAGGGCCTTAAAGGGAGGTCGTGATGGAAGAAGTCAGTTGTAGCCCCTTTGTGCGGTTACGTTGGCAGACCAGTCGTGATGGATCAGCAGGGCTCCGTGTAGTAAAATGGTCCAGGCCAATTGGCAAAATAGGTATAGAAGCCCAAACAATCTGCTGATGGACCTCTTCAGCTAACAGTCCGGTATGCTCTAGACAGCTAGTGGGCCGTGGCTAGAAGGCTAACAGATGGGCATTCAGGGGACGTTGCGACGGGGGAGCCAGTTGAATAACCCTCTTGGGTGAATAACCCCCTTAGTCCAGTTGTGATGGATCGGCGGGGCTCCGAATTGGCAATAAAAGGGGTCCAGGCCAATTGGCAAAATAGGTATTGTAGCGCAAGGAGTGGCTGATGGACCTCTTCAGCTAGCCGAGAGATGGGCCTAGCATAGGGTAGCTCCAGGCTAGCTTGCTTCGGTGCTTGCTTCAGGACTGAGTTGTTAGCCAGGAGAAGCCAATTGGATAGCAGCTAGCTAGCTGCGATGATACAGGTGAGGAGGTTCAGAGCTTGCAGTAGGAATCCGGGGATATGGAGAGTAAGAAGTCCGATAAGCTCTGGGTTGAATCGCGTTGTGCAGACTGGCAGGAGTTGTCCGGGCTAAAGGTTAGCTGATGACCACTAGCAGTGTCTAGCTGACTACTAGCTAGTAGCTAGTTAGCTAGCTAGCTTCTGTTGGGGGTTCCGGTTCTGAAGTAAAGAAAATAGCAGATCCATACCACATTGGGTGAGGCGGGTTGCAGGAGAGTATGTTGGAGTTGGGGTTAAGAAAAATATAAAAAATACATGCGAAGAAAAAATATATAAACAGGTACATACACGGGACACGACAAGACAAAGACACCTGACTGCTATGTCATCTTGGAAAGAAGAAGGAGCATCTTTAACCACTTCCTCTGACTCCTACCCCTCTCAGATCACTAAGGGAGACAGGGAAAGGCAGTTTGGTCATCATGACTCCACTTGCAAGTACTAGAGCTATTTGAGCCAGGTCTGATTGAGATTAACTTTGAGCCATGTCTGATTGAGATGAACTTAGAAAGAGCACAGATGAGGTACTTTAGATTAGTCTTCCATCTAGTGGCTCAGAAATGCCAGTGGTCTGAATCCTGTCCCTGCAATATTTTTTCCCTGTGGACCAGACAAAGGTGCAGCTTCTGAATTCCTTAAGGGTAGGCATTCTACGTTCCAGACAACAGAACAGTCAGCAGAGGTTACATTGTTATTATTTATTTTTGTTGTTGTTTTCTGTTTAACACCAAATACAAACAAACACATATGAAAAACACCTTTGTCTCCCCTGACCAGACCCACATGATCACACCTCCATCTCCTCTGACCAGATCAGCATGCTCACACCTCCATCTCCTCTGACCAGACCCACGTGATCACACCTCCACCTCCTCAGGCCAGATCAGCATGCTCACACCTCCATCTCCTCTGACCAGACCCACATGCTCACACCTCCATCTCCTCCGGCCAGATCAGCATGCTCACACCTCCACCTCCTCAGGCCAGATCAGCATGCTCACACCTCCATCTCCTCCGGCCAGATCAGCATGCTCACACCTCCATCTCCTCAGGCCAGGTCAGCATGCTCACACCTCCATCTCCTCTGGCCAGATCAGCATGCTCACACCTCCATCTCCTCCGGCCAGATCAGCATGCTCACACCTCCATCTCCTCTGGCCAGATCAGCATGCTCACACCTCCATCTCCTCCGGCCAGATCAGCATGCTCACACCTCCATCTCCTCAGGCCAGATCAGCATGCTCACACCTCCATCTCCTCCGGCCAGATCAGCATGCTCACACCTCCATCTCCTCTGGCCAGATCAGCATGCTCACACCTCCATCTCCTCTGGCCAGATCAGCATGCTCACACCTCCATCTCCTCCGGCCAGATCAGCATGCTCACACCTCCATCTCCTCCGGCAAGATCAGCATGCTCACACCTCCATCTCCTCCGGCCAGATCAGCATGCTCACACCTCCATCTCCTCTGGCCAGATCAGCATGCTCACACCTCCATCTCCTCCGGCCAGATCAGCATGCTCACACCTCCATCTCCTCTGGCCAGATCAGCATGCTCACACCTCCATCTCCTCTGGCCAGATCAGCATGCTCACACCTCCATCTCCTCCGGCCAGATCAGCATGCTCACACCTCCATCTCCTCCGGCCAGATCAGCATGCTCACACCTCCATCTCCTCTGGCCAGATCAGCATGCTCACACCTCCATCTCCTCTGGCCAGATCAGCATGCTCACACCTCCATCTCCTCCGGCCAGATCAGCATGCTCACACCTCCATCTCCTCAGGCCAGATCAGCATGCTCACACCTCCATCTCCTCCGGCCAGATCAGCATGCTCACACCTCCATCTCCTCTGGCCAGATCAGCATGCTCACACCTCCATCTCCTCTGGCCAGATCAGCATGCTCACACCTCCATCTCCTCCGGCCAGATCAGCATGCTCACACCTCCATCTCCTCCGGCCAGATCAGCATGCTCACACCTCCATCTCCTCTGGCCAGATCAGCATGCTCACACCTCCATCTCCTCTGGCCAGATCAGCATGCTCACACCTCCATCTCCTCCGGCCAGATCAGCATGCTCACACCTCCATCTCCTCTGGCCAGATCAGCATGCTCACACCTCCATCTCCTCTGGCCAGATCAGCATGCTCACACCTCCATCTCCTCCGGCCAGATCAGCATGCTCACACCTCCATCTCCTCCGGCCAGATCAGCATGCTCACACCTCCATCTCCTCTGGCCAGATCAGCATGCTCACACCTCCATCTCCTCCGGCCAGATCAGCATGCTCACACCTCCATCTCCTCCGGCCAGATCAGCATGCTCACACCTCCATCTCCTCAGGCCAGATCAGCATGCTCACACCTCCATCTCCTCCGGCCAGATCAGCATGCTCACACCTCCATCTCCTCTGGCCAGATCAGCATGCTCACACCTCCATCTCCTCTGGCCAGATCAGCATGCTCACACCTCCATCTCCTCTGGCCAGATCAGCATGCTCACACCTCCATCTCCTCTGGCCAGATCAGCATGCTCACACCTCCATCTCCTCTGGCCAGATCAGCATGCTCACACCTCCGTCCCTAGTGCCTTTATTATTGTTCGCCACATGGCCTTACATTGTACCAATTAGTTTTTCTTGGTCTCCTATGCTATTTTAAATAAATCATTAGATTTTTCCATTGTGCTAGGTTTCACTCTAACTTACACTCTGTTCAAAAAGCCATCAGTATCCTTGGTAATGTCTGTCTGTCTGTCTGCTTGAACTTGTGGCAAACCTAATTTACCTTATGAGGATAAATTAAGTATTCACTGTCATCTTTACCTCTGCAGTATAATACTGTAACTGCAGTAATAAGGCTATTAGACACAGTCTGTTCACATAGACGGGTGTGTGTACCTGTCTATTTGGCAGTGAAGATTAGGCAAGGAAGGCATTTTAAACTACCCACAGATCATTGTTAGGAGACCGCAAATTACCCCCTCTGTCCATGTTAACACACGTCAACTAGGATATCCCATCTTTTATAGACACTGCTGAAGGGGGGTGCATGAGGAAGAGAGAACAGTGCTAGAGAGATAATGCCCATACAGTTCAGGACACTTTTCTTCACTAGAGGAAGACATTAACTGAAATCGACCCTTAGCCCTTAGCGCCCAGGAACTCTTATCTCAGAGCATCAGATAGGGTTTAAGAGAAACGGTAATTGCTTCATCTTGACTTCTAATAAACTAGGTGGAATTTTCACCATTGCTTACACTTCTCCTATGGTTTCAGATCTACAGGAGTGGCTAGGGGCCTGTCTCTATGGGGTCGATCTGGGATTCAGCATGAATATTTTGGTTGTGGTCAAAAGTTGCTGTGGTCAAAAATGAAGGAGAGCTTGTAAGGGGTGTCATTCCAAGATGGACCTGATGGGGGCGATGCTGTTCACCAAATGGCTTCATATGTCCCCATATGAACACCACACACACACAGCATTACAAAATGCAGATATATCTCAGTCACTTACCTTAATGTTTAAATTCATATGATAAGAGTAAGATTATACTGTTGGATAATTGATATTTCTCTGTCAGTGGAGGTTGCTGATGGGAGGACGGCTCATAATAATGTCCGGAACGGAGCAAATGGAATGGCATCAAACAGCGAGAAACCATGGAAACCATGTGTTTGATATGTTTCATACCATTCCACTGATTCCGCTCCAGTCGTAACCACGAGCCGCCTGTTCTCCCCAATTAAGGCCCCACCAACCTTCTGTGCTTAATTCACATTCCTTTTAAGGTCCGATTCCTGTGCTTTCTGTACGAAATAGACATAAATATCCCAACAAGCTCTCACAGTCTCACTGCAGAATTAGACGTTCATCCACGTTCTCCAAACGTCACATTTCAAAGTGTTTTTGTTACTCCTGCTGCTCTGTATCGCTCCGTTTCTCCAAACTTGAAATGCTGATGTTAATTATTGGTTAAGTTTAGGCACTCATTCTGAATGGTTAAGGTAAAGGTAAAGGTTAAGGTTTGGGATGGGTTCAAAACATTAAGTTTAGTCACTCATTCTTAAGGGTTAAGGTAAGTGTTAAGGTTTGGGATAGGGCTAAAACATTCAGTTTAGGCATTCCAGTGGCCATGACTGGGATTGAACACAGAACCTTCTGATCCACCACCCCTGTCCACAACACCCTAGCAAAACAAAAGCCTACTTTATTGTAATAGTGCTCACTGTTGCCCCTAGTGGCTGGTTTTGAAGGCATTTCTTGACGTCCTGGCTGCATATGGGAGATATGAGTTATCCCCTTACAAGGACTTTGAGAAGTGAAAAAAAATCTAGAAACAATGCATCATCATTAGCATCATTATCATCATCAGCATTATTACCATTATTATTATTATTATTATCAGCAGCAGCAGCAGCAGAAGCAGCATTATAACCATAATCATTGTCGTTATCATCATCATCATCATTATTACCATCATCATCATCATCATCAGCAGCAGCAGCAGCAGCAGCAGCATTATTACCATCATCACTATCATCATCAGCATCATTAGTACCATCATCATTACCATCATCATCATCATCATCATCAATATCACTACCATCAGCAGCAGCAGCAGCAGCTGCAGCGGCATTATTACCATCATCTCTATCATAATCAGCATCATTGTTATCATCATCATTAGCATCATCATCATCATCATCATCATCATTATTACATCTTCATCAGCAGCAGCAGCAGCATGATTACCATCATCATTATCATCATCTTCACCATCTTCATCATCATCATCATCATCAATATTACCATTATCAGCAGCAGCAGCATTATTACCATCATCATTATAATCACCATCATCATTATTACCATCATCATAATCATCATTATTACACCATCATCATCATCATTATCATCATCTGCTGCATTATTACCATTATCATCATCGACAGCATAACTGCCAGCGTCATTATCATCATTGGTATTATTACCATTATCAGCAGCAGCAGCAGCCGTATTATTACCAGAATCATTATCATCATCATTATTACCATTATCAGCAGCAGCAGCATTACCATCATCATCATCATCATCATCATCAATATCACTACCATCAGCAGCAGCAGCAGCAGCAGCGGCATTATTACCATCATCACTATCATAATCAGCGTCATTGTTATCATCATCATTAGCATCATCATCATCATCATCATCATTATTACATCTTCATCAGCAGCAGCAGCAGCATGATTACCATCATCATTATCATCATCTTCACCATCTTCATCATCATCATCATCATCATCATCAATATTACCATTATCAGCAGCAGCAGCATTATTACCATCATCATTATAATCACCATCACCATTATTACCATCATCATAATCATCATTATTACATCATCATCATCATCATCATTATCATCATCTGCTGCATTATTACCATTATCATCATCGACAGCATAACTGCCAGCGTCATTATCATCATTGGCATTATTACCATTATCAGCAGCAGCAGCAGCCGTATTATTACCAGAATCATTATCATCATCATTATTACCATTATCAGCAGCAGCAGCATCATTACCATCATCATCATCATCACCATCATCATTATTACCATAATCATCATCCACATCATTATTATCATCATCATCATCCTCTTCAAGGAACCATATGGAGTTGCCATCATAGCCTACCTCTGTTGGACTGACCATGACTAATGTTTGTATTAGGCTTTGTAGTGGAATTTGTTAGGTATTGGGTTTTGTTGTGGCATTGTTAGATATTACCTGTTAGATACTGCTGCACTGTCGGATCTAGAAGCATAAGCATTTCGCTACACTCGCAATAACATCTGCTAACCATGTGTATGTGACCAATACAATTTGATTTGATTTGAAGCCATGTAAAATGAATGTGGATTTCTCTTATGCCCTCCACCCACATAAAGAAACATGATTTCTCTATTGTTTTCCCACATCTTTATCCAACCACCAATCCACACACACACACTCAACACACACAGAACACACACACAGAACACTGTTGACATGCCGAGGAGTTCAAACACTCACACACTCGCACACACTGGCTCTTATGGAGAGATAAACAGGACGTGTTGAATCACATCCCGGGTTATCAGTGTTGAACCAGGGGTGCATTCTTTAATATACCACCCAAAGGTGAACCCCAGGGTTGAGTGGTGCTACAAAACAAATTGCATGCCAGTGATTGACCACTGATATCGCTCTTCTCATGGTTGTAGTTCATTTGTCTAAAAACTGTGAAATATTCCCTACAAAGAAGCTATAGTGTGGAAAGATGCATGACTTACAAAAAGGAAAGAGGCTTCCGTTAGCACACTTAGGTTCATGCCAATTTCAGTTTGCCATGCTCTGGATCCCAATAGAACACCAGAGTGTGCGTCTGTCTGCTCTATAAAGGTTATATGTTCAGCTCTGCTCAGATCACTGCTAGTGTAATGAAGGTGTCCGAGTGTACCACTCGTGTGTGATGAGTAACCATGCCTGGGGAAAAGGACTGGTATTACCATTACAAGATAACATACACTTTAACTCAGACCACTAACAACATCCTGCGGTGTGTAGATGACCCGGGAATTAGACTTTGGTCAACGACTCATGTCACAGAGTGGAAAAGCTCTGGGTGATCAGTCAGAGTGATCTGATCGGCTGAGACAAGATGTATCCCAAGGTGTCGACATGGGAACACACACACACACACACACACACACACACACACACACACACACACACACACACACACACACACACACACACACTAAACAGGCATTTAACAAGCTCTTTCAGGAGGGTCAGAGTTCAGTCGTTCAGAGGAAAGCGGGAGGTGGTGATTGGGCGGGCAGCGGGGGGGACTGGATGGGGGAAGGTGCGTTAGAGAATGGAATGGTACAGGGGTAATAAAAGTAATCATTCTGACAACATTAGATAATAAGCAAAATTATAAACTGGGTGGTTTGAGCCCTGAATGCTGATTGGCTGACAGCCATGGTATGTCAGACTGTATACCACGGGAATGACAAACATGTATTTTTACTGCTCTATTTACGTTGGTAACCAGTTTATAATAGCAATAAGGCACCTCGGGGGTTTGTGGTATATGACCAATATACCACGGCTAAGAGCTGTATCCAAGAACAGCCCTTAGCCGTGGTATATTGGCCATTTGCCACACTCCTTCGTGCCTTATTGTTTAAGTAAAGCATGTACCAATCCAAATCACATCAGATCCTCAAATTGTATTTATACTGTATTTATTTATTTATTTATTTATTCAGTATCTCTACTTGCACATTCATCTTCTGCACATCAATCACTCCAGTGTTTAATTGGTATATTGTAATTACTTCGCCACCATGGCCTATTTATTGCCTTACCTTCCTTGTCTTACCTCATTTGCACTCTACTGTATTATTGACTGTATGTTTGTTTTATTCCATGTGTAACTCTGTGTTGTTCTATGTGTCGAACTGCTTTGCTTTATCTTGGCCAGGTTGCAGTTGTAAATGAGAACTTGTTCTCAACTAGCCTACCTGGTTAAATAAAGGTGAAGATCAGTGATTCATTCATTATAGTTTGAACAGGGCACAGGTGAACAGGTGTATACTGGAGGCAGATTTCCTTATTTGTCACTGGCAACTAAATGTCTCCCAACTCCTCACCTTGCCTAGCCTAGCCAGAGCCGGAGGGTTAAGTCTCATACTTGGAAGCACTGAACAGATGAGACAGTGACAGTTCTACCTTTCCAGATGACGTTTTTTTATTTAACTAGGCAAGTCAGTCAAGAACAAATTCTTATTTTCAATGATGGCCTTGTTCAGGGGGTTAACTGCCTTGTTCAGGGGAAGAACAACAGATTCGTACATTGTCAGCTCGGGGATTTGAACTTGCAACCTTTCGGTTATTAGTCTAACACTCTAACCACTAGGCTACGCTGCCACCCCAAGTAAGTTACATAACATCTTTTCACACATTTTGTTCATCTGAATTTGCTGGTTTAATGCACCAGCCAAGCTTCTGGGAGAGCATGAAGGTCCCCTTTTGATGAGACTTACCTTTCCTTCCAGCCTTATCCTCTCCAATCTGATCCAGGAGATGGGCTGGGACTCGGGACTCTGGTTGGTCCTGTATATTGTGGTTCTCATGTCTCCCCCAGGATTCAATGCACTGACGGAAAAGGGGATGTGACAACTTCTGCTCAATTTTACGACATAATGGATAGCTTGGATAGCTCTGGTCACATACCAAGGAATGCGTGTGTGCATGCGTGCGTGTGTGGGTCTGTGTGTGCGTGCGTGCGCGTGTCCGTGCGTGTGTCTGCATGCGTGTGTCTGTGTCTGTGTGCATGTGCGTGCATGCGTGTGTGTGTGTGCGTGCATGTGCATTCACCACACTTTATTCCTGCCAGGTCTGTGTTGTTTAAACTACTGAAACAAGGTTTGGGTTGAATGGGCAGGGCTGAGATAAGACCTGCATCCACTGCTATGGAGGAGGAGTCCAGGGTGAAGTTAGAGGTATGTAGACTCTAACCTGGGGAGGATCCCAACACGATAACTCCAGACCTCTGAGAGTGAATTATTAAGGGTCTAGGGAAGGCACGGATATATCATATTAGGACTCTACTCAACACAGAGAATGTTTTCTTTGCCTGCTATGTTTTCTTAAAGGGTCGCAGCACACACACACACACACACACACACACACACACACACACACACACACACACACACACACACACACACACACACACACACACACACACACACACACACACACACACACACACACAAGTCAAAGGTCAAGCTGCTGCGTTAACCCCCTCTTCCTAATACACACCCTCCCTGACCCTTTAGACCTACAACCCTCCTTCCCCTTCCTCCTTGCTCACTTCAGAGGGACTAGGCAGATGCGTTGTGAGGAACAATGCATTGACAACTCCATATGCTGAAGAAAAGAAGTGTGTCGAAAACAAATTATCTTCTCCTCCTCTCAAGTTCCTCTAACAACTCTCCCCCTTTCCCTTCCCCCCTCTCTCCTTCTATCCTACTCTTCCCAGTCTCCTTCCCTCTCATCCTCTCGCCCTCTCTCTCTCTCTCTCCCACTTTCCCTTCCCCCTTCCCCCTCTCTCCTTCTATCCTACTCTTCCCAGTCTCCTTCCCTCTCATCCTCTCGCCCTCTCTCTCTCTCCCCCTTTCCCTTCCCCCCTCTCTCCTTCTATCCTACTCTTCCCAGTATCCTTCCCTCTCATCCTCTCGCCCTCTCTCTCTCTCTCCCCCCCTTTCCCTTCCCCCCTCTCTCCTTCTATCCTACTCTTCCCAGTCTCCTTCCCTCTCATCCTCTTGCCCTCTCTCTCTCTCTCCCCCTTTCCCTTCCCCCCTCTCTCCTTCTATCCTACTCTTCCCAGTATCCTTCCCTCTCATCCTCTCGCCCTCTCTCTCTCTCTCCCACTTTCTCCTCCTCTCCTCCCCCCTTTCCCCCAAGCCTGTGGAGTCCCAGCATCACCCACCTAAGTGTCACTGAGGAATGTTCCATCACTGAAACAGGGGAAAATGGCTGGGCTAATATATAACCAATTACTCCGGTGAGTTTCCTGTGTGTCCTTTGAGCTCCACTACAGTCTCAAAGTTCAGGCCTGGAATGCCAGAACATGGCTCCTATTTGACAGGGGTCAGCGCACCAGTAACCTCACATTCTAAAAGACTATTGTTCCCAGGGCCAGAGAGACTCCACAAGACACACAGGCACACACACTCCCTGGCCCCTGGAGGACCAACATCAAGGGCTAGCTTTATTTAAATGACATCCGTCTGCACAGTAACCCTCCATTCAAGGGATTAAATTAAACAAGGTGTGTGTCCAGTGTAATATTGCATTGTATTCTGCATTGGCAGAATATTATAATTTCTCATTTCTTATACCGATCCTGTCAGTTGGTGGATTTCAGAAAGAACATATCTATCAGATGTTTTATGTATAAAAAAACATAAATGAAAAGGCAAAAGAAGCACACAGGTAAGACCCCCCCCCCCCACACACACACACACAAACAAACAAACACACACAAACAAACAAACACACACACACAAACCGCGGGTTGAATGTGTCTGAACAGTGTGGTGGTCTGTTGGTCTGCATCAGAGGTATTCAACTCTTACCCTGCGAGGT
Organism: Oncorhynchus kisutch; assembly: GCF_002021735.2. Classification (NCBI taxonomy): domain Eukaryota; kingdom Metazoa; phylum Chordata; class Actinopteri; order Salmoniformes; family Salmonidae; genus Oncorhynchus; species Oncorhynchus kisutch. Next base: position 69,233,431 of record NC_034175.2, on the reverse strand, counting down.
CCATAGCCTGCAGGTTTTCTGTTCTACCTGATAATTAATTGAACACACCTGGTCTAAATCAGTCCCTGTTTTTAGAGGGGAACAATGGGGGGGAAAACGCAGTGGCTTCGAAGTGCAGAGTTGAGTTTGAAGGGTCTGGATGGTGCCTGTGTGTCTGAAAAGTAATTATTTTTGACCCTTTGGTAGGGTCAAAGGAGAAAGCAGATTGGCTGACGGAGGTGAAAGCAGATTGGCTGACAGAGGTGAGGGCTGTTTGCGCTATCCAAAACCGCAACCTGAGCCACAAAACCTCAGACACACACACCCACAGGTATGTAGTCACGTTAACGGACACCTGAAATACTGTACCTGGCAGATCAAAACTACACCCACGCGCTGTTAACCGTCAAACGGCTGGTGTGGGAAATAAATCCTTGTCTTGAGCTAATACCTGTTCTGACACCACAGACAGACGGATGGACGGAGCGAGGGATGGACAGAGGGATGGGTGGACTGTCTAGAAAGGAGGAGGGGAAAGAGAGAGAGAGAGAAAGCGAGAGAGTTATTGATTAGTTATTTCACCTGTTTCCCATGTCAATAAAGCCCTTTGAATTGAATTTAGAGAGCGAGAAGATGCAGGAAAAATGACACTATTATCAGTTTATTTTCTCTCTTTCTTTTGTTGTCTCTCTCTTGGCCTTTCATCTCCAGGCTGCTGTGGTGTCAAATGAGAGTTTGGCTATTGAGAAAACATGATTGCAGTCTTGTTGCCCAATGCATTGATTTAAAAATATGAAGCTGTGTGTCCACTCTGTTAGAGGCGACAGAGATGAAAACCTTCACTCTGCCATGTCCCGGCCTATTCTCTCTGCCACAAAGAGCCTGTGAGAGAGAGACCTTGTGGCTTTGTTATAGCCTTTGAATACGATACAGTGCTTTTTCTATATGTAGCCTATAGACTGTGTGCTGGGAATCAGATTTCTTTTTACTGTACACTACAGATGGTGTGGAATGGACCACTTTTGAAGAATTTAAACATCTGATGAAAATGTTGGTTTTGGGGTGAATTATCCCTTTAAAGGACATTATGTCAAGTCAGAAGTTCAATGACCTTTTACTCCCATTCCAAATGTCAAATTACTCCAAACATCACAATCATGTTTTTGTCTATCATGTGACTGGTTGGTCTTCTCTTTGTTTTGGCCTCCTGTATTTGCACTTTGGTTATGAAGCTACCAGACTGCCCAGCTAGCACATTTAGTTCCTTGGAAGTTGTGTGAATGTATGTTGTTGGTTTCACATTGGTTGTGGGAATGAAGACGTTTCCTGACCGGTAAATGGAACGTTTTTTAAATGTTCTGAGAACAGAAGTGAAAATTTCACCTGTTCTGGGAATGTTTCTTTTTAGGTTGCAGGGAGGTTTTGTGAATGTTTTACTCTGGTTCCTTGAAAGTTTTCCTGGTCGGTGTTATTAATGCTCTGAGAATGGAAATGATCAAGTTTTTAGGGGGTGGGGGGGTTGAATAACCTCATTAAAACATTCACTGAATGTTTCAATAAGACATTTAAAAACACTGCTAGATTATTTTGGGATTTCTTTTTTCTCCCAACTACAAGCACATATGTGGCTCACGACCTGGATTTGGTCTTATGTATCAACAATTGAATTATTATTATTATTTTTACATTGGATAAAAGTAGAAACTAAGAGCTACAAAATGGTGTATTATACACTGCAGTATTGATGAACAATGGGAAAGTAATTCTGCTTTGAAAGTTGACAAACTTGTGAACTTACTTTTGAGAAAATGGCCTTTGAATGTTTTGGTATGTACAGGGGCTTGCGAAAGTATTCACCCCCCTTGAAATGGTTCCTATTCTGTGGTCTTACAACCTGTAATTAAAATTGATTTGGGGGGGGGGTTATATAATTTGACTTACACAACATGCCTACCACTTTGAAGATGCTAAATATTTTTTGTTGTGAAACATAACTATTCACCCCCCAAGGTAATTACTTTGGAGAGCCACCTTTTGCAGCAATTACAGCTGCATTCCTCTTGGCGTATGTCTCTATAAGCTTGGCACATATAGCAACTGGGATCTTTGCCCATTCTTCAATGCAAAACTGTTCCAGCTCCTTCAAGTTGGATGGGTTCCGCTGGTGTACAGCAATATTTAAGTCATACCACAGATTCTCAATTGGATTCAGGTCTGGGCTTTGACTAGGCCACTCCAAGATGTTTAAACGTTTCCCCTTAAACCACTCAAGTGTTGTTTTAGCAGTATGCTTAGGGTCATTGTTCTGCTGGAAGGTGAACCTCCGTCCCAGTCTCAAATCTCCGTAAGACTGAAACAGGTTTCCTTTTAAGAATCCCCCTGTACTTAGCACCATCCATCATTCTTTCAATTCTGACCAGTTTCCCAGGCCCTGCCGATGAAAAACATCCCCACAGCATGATGCTGCCACCACCATGCTTCACTGTCTCGGGGTGATGAGAAGTGTTGGGTTTGCGCCAGACACAGCATTTTCCTTGATGGCCAAAAATATACATTTTTGTCTCATCTGACCAGATTACATTCTTCCATATGTTTGGGATGTTTGGGGAGTCTCCCACGTGCCTTTTGGCGAACACCAAACGTGTTTGCTTATTTTTTTCTGGCCACTCTTCCGTAAAGCCCAGCTCTGCGGAGTGTACAGCTTAAAGTGGTCCTATGGACAGATACTCCAATCTCCGCTGTGGAGCTTTGTAGATCATTCAGGGTTATCTTTGGTCTCTTTGTTGCCTCTCTGATTAATGCCCTCCTTGCCTGGTCCATGCAGGTTGGTGCCATATTCTTTCAATTGTTTAAAAACGGATTTAATGGTGATCTATGGGATGTTCAAAGTTTGTGACTTTTTTTTATAACCCAACCCTGATCTGTACTTCTCCACAAAATTGTCCTTGACCTGTTTGGTGGAGAGCTCCTTGGTCTTCATAGTACAGCTTGCTTGGTGGTTCCCTTTGCTTAGTGGGGTGCCTTTCAGAACAGGTATACAGTTGAAGTCGGAAGTTTACATACACTTAGGTTGGAATAATTAAATCTTGTTTTTCAACCACTCCACACATTTCTTGTTAACTAGTTGGATATAGGGGGCGCTCTTTTAATTTTTGGATGAAAAACGTTCCTGTTTTAAACAAGATATTTTGTCACGAAAAGATGCTCGACTATGCATATAATTGACAGCTTTGGAAAGAAAACACTGATGTTTGCAAAACTGCAAAGATATTGTCTGTGAGTGCCACAGAACTGATGTTACAGGCGAAACCCAGATAAAAACCCAATCAGGAAGTGCCGCATTTTTTAAAACTGCCTCATGCCAATGACTCCTAATATGGCTGTGAAGGACCTAGGAGTCAGCTTACGTTTTCCACATTTTTCCCAAGGTGTCTACAGCATTGTGACGTCTTTTTAGGCATTTCCATTGGAGAATGGCTGTAAGAGACCATATAGGGCGAGTGGACACATGGTGTCTCCCGGAGAAAACCTTGCGTAAAATACTGAGGTAGACATTCTAAACAACGTTTGCCGTGTTTCTGTCGATATTATGGAGTTAATTTTGAAAAAAGTTTGGCTTTATAATGGTAGCATTTTCCGGTCGATTTCTCAGCCAAGCATGATGAACAAACGGGAGCTATTTCGCCTACAAAAATAATATTTTTGGAAAAAAGGAACATTTGCTATCTAACTGGGAGTCTCCTTAGTGAAAGCATCCAAAGTTCTTCAAAGGTAAATGATTTAATTTGGTTGCTTTTCTTATTTTTGTGAAAATGTTGCCTGCTGCCAGCAGAGCTAGCATAGCATTATGCCATGATAAACTTACACAAATGCTTGTCTAGCATTGACTGTAACGCATATTTTGAAAGTCTAAGATGACAGTGTTGTTAACAAAAGGCTAAGCTTGTGTTTGAATATATTCATTTCATTTCATTTGCGATTTTCATGAATAGGAAAAGTTGCGTTATGGTAATGCGCTTGAGGCTATGATTATGCTCCCGGATACGGGATTGCTCGTCGCTAGAGGTTAACAAACTATAGTTTTGGCAAGTTGGTTAGGTCACTTACTTTGTGCATGACACAAGAACATTTTCCAAGAATTGTTTACAGACAGATTATTTCACGTATTATTCAGTATATCACAAATCCAGTGGATCAGAAATTTACATACACTAAGTTTACTGTGCCTTTAAACATCTTGAAAAATTCCAGAAAATGATCTAATGGCTATACACAGCTTCGAATAAGCTAATTGACATCATTTGAGTCAATTGGAGGTGTACCTGTGGATGTATTTCAAGGCCTACCTTCAAACTCAGGGCCTCTTTGCTTGATATCATGGGAAAATCAAAAGATATCAGCCAAATCCTCAGAAAAAAATGTAGATCTCCACAAGTCTGGTTCATCCTTCCAAGCCATTTCCAAACGCCTGAAGGTACCATGTTCATCTGTTCAAACAATAGTACACAAGTATAAACACCATGGGTGTTACTTCCAAAGTTGTGGGAAAATGGTTTAAAGACAACAAAGTCAAGGTATTGGAGTGGCCATCACAAAGCCCTGACCTCAAATCCTAAAGAAAATTTGTGGGCAGAATTGAAAAAGCGTGTTCGAGCAAGGAGGCCTACAAACCTGACTCAGTTACATCAGCTCTGTCAGGAGGAATGGATCAAAATTCACCCAACCTATTGTGGGGAGCTTGTGGAAGGCTACCTGAAAAATTTGACCCAAGTTAAGCAACTTCAAGGCAACGCTAACAAATATTAATTCAGTGTATGCAAACACCTGATCCACTGGGAATGTGATGAAATAAATAATAGCTGAAATAAATCATTCTCCTTACTATTATTCTGACATTTCACAGTCTTTAAATAAAGTGGTGATCCTAACTGACCTAAGACAAAGATTTTTTACAAGGATTAAATGTCAGGAATTGTGAAAAACTGAATTTAAATGTATTTCACCAAGGTGTATGTAAACTTCCGACTTCAACTGTATATATATTGAGACCATGTGACACTTAAATTGCACACAGGTGGACTTTATTTAACTAATTATGCGACTTCTGAAGGTAATTGGTTGCACCAGATCTTATTTCGGGCCTTCATAGCAAAAGGGGTGAATAAATATGCACACACCGCACCACTTTTCGGTTTTACAATTTACTTTTGTTTTTTAAACAAGTAATTTTTTCACTTCACCAATTTGGACTATTTTGTGTATGTCGATTACATTAAATCCAAATAAAAATCTATTTAAATTACAGGTTGTAATGCAACAAAATAGGATAAACACCAAGAGGGATGAATACTTTTGCAAGGAACTGTAGTGAAGTGCTCTTCTAGTCTACACCCATTCAGTATTGTTCTGAAGTTTTAGCCCCACTCATCTCGGAACGTTCAGAGAGCACACTTGACGATCTCCAACTATTTGTTTAACTATGGATATCATGAAAATAGCCTATCCAGCTCTGCTGGCAACAATTTTTTTTTAAAGACGTTTGCTGATACCGGCCATATTCAACGGGTGTTGTAGACTTTAGCTTAAAACATGTAAATAGGTAGCTAGGTAAAAAATTAACCTAGCTAGGTAAACAACGTGTAAAATCACACACGTCACAAAGTTAGCTAACGAGCGAGCCAGCTAATATTAGCTAGTTAAACAACAGTGAACACAGTGCCAAATCATGCCATTACAACCCTGCATGAATATGCTGGGAGCCAACCAACCAGGTTCAATGTTAGCTAGGTTACATTAGTCTTTGACTAGAAAAGCAAACGGCTCTGGGATACGAATAGTAATGTCAGCCAGGGAGCCAGCCAGCTAACGTTAGCTAGCTAGCTAACAGTACACTTTATCTTGAAATTAAACCACTTTCTGTCAAAATTAGAAACGTCTAAAATGTAGCTACTGTAGCTAATGCTAGACTATCTTACCTGTATACATAATCATGCATGATGGAGTCATCCCCCATGTCATGAATGCTATGCCACGTTTGCCCTTAGTTTGAAGATTTAATCCAGAGACGGGTGTTTTCGTCATCTCTTTAAGGGGCCAGACCCTGAGCTCACCTGCGTGAATTGTTTGTTTATAGTTATATCATTACATTTTGTTTTGTCTAAATCTAAGTGCGTTGCAAGTTTAAAAGTGTATTGTTTGTGTGATGACCTTAATCCTAATGTGCAGAACACTTTCCAATCACTACCGATGGTTGTGTAGATTCAGTGACTAAATCAACCACCACCACCTACTCCTATTAGTTCCTGCTCTCTTTCCGAGATAAAGCTCAAACTCTCCAAAACAGCATTGCATTGCCTGATGGTTGTTCTACAAAGTAAAAAAGAAGAATTAAGAAGAAGCGAGGCTCAAGAGGTGGTATCAGGAACAGTTTATGGAGGCGGGGTAGCCATCACCCGCTCCCGGTGATCACCCTGTCAATTGTGCGGTCATTAAATACCAAACTGGATAAGTTAAATTTGAAGAGGACTTTAGGATAAATAATTTAATATACTTTACAGAAACGTGGATCAAGCAGGACAATATTGATGTAAACATTGATGGATACACTGTCATTAGAGCAGATCCAGACAAAACAACATCACATAAATCAATAAGCTTGGAGCTATGTATCTTTGTAGATCATACTTGGGCCACGCAGCATGATATGATTGAACAAGTGTGCACCAGAGACTATGAGATTCTCGTTGTATAATTCAGGCTATTCTATCAACCACGCGAGTTTGGACAAATGATCATTATTCTGGTCTATTTACCTGGACCTAACAATAAGGTAGCTGCTGACAGGATTACAGACTGTGTCAATGCTGTGCTTTCACGATCAACTGACCAGCCAGAATTTGCTTGTGCTTGAGGATCTCCGTGCACCTCCCCACTCTGCAACTGTACTGTATGTCACCTGTCCAACTCGCTCAACTCGCATCCTGGATCTGTGTTAAGGCAATGTAGAGGATGCATACAAGGCGGTGTGCAGAGCACCCATCGGGAAATCAGACCATAACCTTAACCATCCCCTACCAAGACACAGGCAGCAGGTAAATACAGGCAGCAGGTGAATCATGCAGAGAAATCCATTCAGATATGGACAGAGGAGAGTAGGGAGGAGCTCAAGGATTGCTTTGACGTCACAGACTGGGAGCTGTTCTTTGACTTGTGCAGGGATCCCCATGAGTTGACAGACAGCATTGCATCATACATCCAATTCTGTGAGGATACTGTCAATAACACAAAAACTGTCCGATTATTTCCCAACAACAAGCCCTGGGTGTCTAAGGACTTGAAAATGTGCCTCAATGAAAGAAAGTTTGCATTCCTGAAAGGAGAAGCTGATGCTGTAAAGGATAAATATGGAAAGCAAAGAAAGAACTTCAAGGATAAAGTTGAGCAGAGGTTCTGTACAGGCCAAGTCCAAGCATGTGAAGGGCTTTTAATGATGGGAAGAGAAAGGAAAAGAGAGAACAATAATATGACAGACTGTTCAAACGTTTTTTTTTTATGGAAGATTTGATACCATCGGTTTTAAAGATGAATGTAAACAAATATGTGTGAATATCCTCAAATCCTGTCCAGATAACAGAGAACGAGGTGGCCTCATGCTTGTTAAATATTAAGCCACACAAAGCACCAGGCCCAGATGGACTATGGGGCAAAGTACTGAAGGTCTGCGACGACCAGCTCAGGAGACACGACTGTTTCGACTCCTACTGATCACATGTATGGTGCCAAAATCCTGGAAGGTGTCGACCATAGTACCGGTGCCTAAGAAGTCAGGGGCCAATTCACCATAAGACTTTCGACCTGTGGCCCTCACGCCTCTTTTGGCCAAATTCATGGAAAGGGTTGCTAGTAAGCACCTTACCCTGTCCATAGCAGATCAGCTGGACCCGTTACAGTTGCCTATAAGGCACAGAGGGGGACTGAGGATGCTACCCTGACCTTGGTGAACAAGGTGGCTAGTCACCTTCAACATGCAAAATCATATGCACACTATTTATTTTTAGATTTTAGTTCAGCTTTCAATAAAATGCAAATACACACACTGCTGAAATGACTACTGGACCTGAACGTCAATGGAGGCCTCGCAGGTTGGATCAAGGACATTTTAACTGATCACCCACATGGTCCTCATGAATGGGGCCCTCTCTGATGAACTGACCCTGAACATAGGGGCGCCCCAGGGGTGTGTCCTTTCACCTTTGTTGTTCTCTTTCTACACTAATGAGATGAAGATCCAAGAAAACAATTTGAGCCGTTTTAAGTACGTGGATGACATGGCTCTAGTAGGACAATTTTTTTAAAGATGCTACCTCAGATGGGAAGAGCTATTTTTAACAGACCAACTACCTCCAAGAATGGTGCCGGGTAACTTCTTTGGGATAGGGGGCGGTATTTTGACATCTGGATGAAAAGCATGCCCAATGTAAACTGCCTGCTACTCAGGCCCAGAAGCTAGGATACGCATATAAATTGGTAGATTTGGATAGAAAACACTATAAAGTTTCTAAAACTGTTACAATAATGTCTGTGAATATAACAGAACTGAAATGGCAGGCGAAACACCAAGGACAAACCACCCCGCCCAAAAAAATATTCATCCTGCCACTTTTATAATAGGGTGAAATTTGGCCCGGGTTGCAGTTCCTAGGGGTTCCACTAGATGTCAACAGTCTCTAGAAAGAGTTTCAGAATGGTTTTTGGATAAATGAGCCAGAAATTATAGTTTTTCTAGGTGGCTCCCATTTTGGCTGTAGTCTTTCCAAGCGTGTGAATGAGAGCGTGTTCTTTGGTATTTTTCTCTGGCAAGGACAATAACGATTCTCCGTCTTAAAATAGATAGTTTATTTGCATATTAGGGTACCTAAGGTTCGATTATAAACGTTGATTGACTTGTTTGGATAAGCTTATTGGTAACGTTTGTATTGTAGACATTTTGAAGGAAACCGAGTGGATTATTGACTGAAGCGCGCCAGCTAAACTGAGTTTTTATGGATATAAAGAAGGGCTTTATCGAAACAAAAGGACCATTTGTAATGTAACTGGGACCTTTTGTAGTGCCAACAGAAGAAGATCTTCAAAGGTAAGGCATATATTATATGACTATTTCTGACTTTCGTGTCGCAACTCCTTGGTTGAAAATGATTTGTTATGCATTTTTGTGCTGGGCGTTGTCCTCAGATAATTGCATGGTTTGCTTCCGCCGTAAAGCCTTTTTGAAATCTGACATGACGGCTGGATTAAAGACAAGTTAAGCTTTATTTTGATGCACTTGTGATTTCATGAAAGTCTAATATTTATAGTCATTTAATTTAAATTTGGCGCTCTGCCATTTCACCGGAAGTTGTCGAATTGGGACACTAGCGATCCGCAAAACACGTTTTAAGTACCCTACACATCAATGTGGAAAAGACAAAGGAGCTGATCATCAATGGCACCAACTTACCAATGTCCCAACCACTCTTCCTGAACGACCAACCAGTGGAGGTGGTTGAGTGTTTTAAATACTAATACTAAACTAATTGATAACACGCTGAGTTTTTCAGAGAATGCAGACTATTTTTTTTTAAGCTAGCCAATGCCTGTTCTTAATCAGGAAATTAAAGGGGTTTGGGGTCAGCAAGGATGTTCTGGAGAGGGTGTACAGCAGCTTGTTGGAGAGCATCCTCACATTCAATATGACAGTCTGTTATGGTAATCTGACTATGAGGAGCAAAAGTAAACTGACCAGAATAGTAAACACAGCCAGCAAAGTAATTGGTCGACCACAGGCACATTTGAGCATTCTATTCCACAAGGCAACCAAAAAGAAGACACTGGCTGTCGTTGGAGACCCTTCCCACCCTCTACACCCTCAGGTGGAGACCCTTCTCACCCTCTACACCCTCAGGTGGAGACCCTTCTCACCCTCTACACCCTCAGGTGGAGACCCTTCTCACCCTCTACACCCTCAGGTGGAGACCCTTCTCACCCTCTACACCCTCAGGTGGAGACCCTTCTCACCATCTACACCCTCAGGTGGAGACCCTTCTCACCCTCTACACCCTCAGGTGGAGACCCTTCTCAGCCTCTACACCCTCAGGTGGAGACCCTTCCCACCCTCTACACCATCAGGTGGAGACCCTTCTCACCCTCTACACCCTCAGGTGGAGACCCTTCCCACCCTCTACACCCTCAGGTGGAGACCCTTCCCACCCTCTACACCCTCAGTTGGAGACCCTTCCCACCCTCTACACCCTCAGTTGGAGACCCTTCCCACCCTCTACACCATCAGGTGGAGAGTCTTCCCACCCTCTATACCATCAGTTGGAGAGTCTTCCCACCCACTACAACATCAGTTGGAGAGTCTTCCCACCCTCTACACCCTCAGTTGGAGACCCTTCCCACCCTCTACACCCTCAGTTGGAGACCCTTCCCACCCTCTATACCATCAGTTGGAGAGTCTTCCCTCTGGCCGGCACTTCAGAATGCCCATAGCCAAGTAGAATGTGTTCAAACATTCATTTGTTCCTCGTTCCGCTGTTGGACTACTAAATGCTAAGTCAGTTGTGTCTGTATATATACTGATCTATCTAGGGCAGTTGGGACAGCGGTCTGTTTTGAGTGAATGTATCAATGTCCTCTATGTTGTTAGTGTACAACATGATGGACTGACTGGTTTAAATGTGTATGATGTGAGAATGTACGTGTATGTGATTATTTGAATGGATGGTGATGCCAAAGAGAAATGTTTATCCTGGATGGACAATAAAGTTTTCTATTAGCTATCATATTTTAATTCCACTGATTTCAAAACGTGATCCTCCAGAAAGTGGAGAACAACACTTATGCAGCTTCACTACACAATAGATTAAATTAAAGCTGCGTTCCACACGATTAGCAACACAGACTGACCGGCTCAAATAGACAGAAACACTCTATATGGCAGACCAATCCGAACTCCTCTCTCTGCATGTCCAGCCCACTCATTGTGTCAGTCAATCATGGCAAGTAGGAAGGTTGCTGGCTTCTCTGTGGCTATAACCAACTAGTCTCGTAATTTAACAATTGTATTCATATTTACAGATGGCATACCAGTTTTGTTATTAAGACACAAGAAAGTTCACATGGCAACAAAAAAACACATTTTGATGAAAAAAAACGATGCTGAGAATTGAATGAATAGGTTTTTAAATAACATTCCTTGAATGTTCTCTGAACATTATTTAAGTTTTCTTGTGGTTTTTATGACATTTCTTTGTCACACTTTATTTGGAAATTCAATCTGTAGAAGGTCATACTGTAATATCAACAAACCATCTGTTGATAAGAAACTGCTTGCTAAGGGTTAGTAAATAGTTTGTTTGTAGAGCAGGGTTGGGGAACTTTGATGGGAGTTTTAAAGTACATTTTAATGTATGGAGGACAGAAGATTATGCAATTCTATACATTTAACCATAAGGTGGAGAGAAATGTTTGCAGTTTTTAATGTGAGACTGACTAACAAAATCCCCCCCCGGCTTGTAATTCAACCATAATTACTATGTTTAGATAGCTGGCCGCTAGACTAATTTACCAATCCAAAAAAATGATATCTGACATTGTCTAATTGAGTGACTATCAGTGAGTGACATAGGAGAAAAACTGTTGATGCACAACCAGATTTCGAAATGGCAAAGTGTATTCTGCTATTCTAATTTGCAAGAGTAAGTTGAGACCTCAATTGAGTTTAAATATATATATATATATATATATTTATATAATTAAATAAATAAATATAAACACTTTTTTTTAATCTGAGGGCCTTTAAAAGGGGGGCCCTTCAGTTTCCCATCCCCGCTATAGTCTGTAGATAGACAATCCAAATAAAGGGTTACTGTTTTCTTAACGTTCTTGGAGCAATGTGAGAAAATGACTTTAAATACAACGTTATGGCCTACCTAGTTAAATAAAGGTGAATTGTAAAAATAATAATATTCTTCCCCTGGGCGGCGACACCTCAAACAATGGAAAGAAGGGTAATAGACAGGCAGGGAAAAACTGGGAGCCAATCACGTTACTCAATGAATCGAAAAATTAAGGAGAAGTTTATCTAAAGTTCCATCCATAATACTTGTATTTTCATCAACATTTATGATGAGTATTTCTGTAAATTGATGTGGCTCTCTGCAAAATCACCGGATGTTTTGGAAGCAAAACATTACTGCATGTAAGGCGTCAATGTAAACTGAGATTTTTGGATATAAATATGAACTTTATCAAACAAAACATACATGTATTGTGTAACATGAGGTCCTATGAGTGTCATCTGATGAAGATCAAAGGTTAGTGATTAATGTTCTCTCTTTCTGCTTTTTGTGAGTCCTCTCTTTGGCTGAAAAAATGGCTGTGTTTTTCTGTGACTAGGTGCAGACCTAACATAATCGTTTGGTGTGCTTTCGTCATGAAGCCTTTTTGAAATCGGACACTGTGGTGGGATTAACAACAAATGTATCTTTAAAATGGTGTAGAATACTTGTATGTTTGAGGAGTTTTGAATTTGGCGCTCTGCACTTTCACTGGCTGTTGTCATATCGATCCCGTTAGCGGGATCTAAGCCATAAGAAGTTTTTAACAGGCTCTCAATTCAGAGAGTTCCACTTTATTGGTGTGAAAGTCCTCTTAGGGTAGGCCCTGACCTCTGCAGTTTAAATTCAGACAGCCCAGACTCAGGACACTATTGCTAATTTCATTGGTTATAATTAACTATAACAAAACAAATACGACCAAATAGATTTGACATGTGATTTATTTTATTTTAAATTAACTAAGAGAAGGCTGAAACAAGTACAGTAATCAAGGGGCCTTTGTCAAAATTGTGATAACATTTCGACAAATAAGAACGTATACTAGTTTAATTTAAGGACTAAACCATGTAAATCTGTGCCATACAGGTTGCAAAATAGTTGGGAAGAGATTTCCATTGTAACAACTCCATAGCACATGGTTAATGGGCTCCTGAGTGGTGCAGCGGTCTAAGGCACTGCATCTCAGTGATAGAGGTGTCACTAAATACCCTGGTTTGATTCCAGGCAGTATCACAAATGGCTGTGATTTGGAGTCCCATAGGGGTGCGCACAATTGGCCCAGCATCGTCCGGGTTAGAATTTGGTCTTAATGACTTGCCTAGTTAAATAAAGGTTAAATAAATGAACTGATACACAAAACAGCATCAGATTCAAAACTTTGTGTTTTTCAATTACATTTTTATGAAAAATGATTGCAACCAATAGAATGTTATATATATGGGGGATACAACCATCCCGGCCCTACAAAATTTGGTACGAAGAGGCAGAATCATTGTATAATTTGTTTTTGCACTGTCTATATGTGGCATGTATTTGGTCTCAGGTTCAGGAATGGCTGAAGAATTGCAACATTAAAGTGGAGCTAACACTGCAAATAACACTGCTGTGGGGTTTGAAAAGTCATAGTCAATCGGTCAAAAATATAATAATACTCTTAGCAAAAAATGATTATTTTACCACCTGCACAGTAATCGAGAGAATGAGAATAGTAAGGTTCAGAACTTTTGTGAAACGTCACAGAACAGTTGAAAAATATATGGCAAAACTGGATGCTGTTCAGAGATACTGTAAATGGGAGGAGTTGAGGGTAGCTGAAGGCTGGGACTGGATGGTCTTTAGAGATAGATGGGAGAGGTTGAGACTGGGACTAAAAACAAACAAAAGATAACTATTGTAAAATATACATAGTATGTATAAGCTGGAAATAGAAGTCTGAGTGATTGTGTCCATTAGTTTACTCCAATTAGGGGAGGGATGGTAGGGGAAATTATAAAGGAAATTATATTTGAAAAAGTATATATATTTCTACAAAAATGTATATGGGGTACTGTAAATGAAGTAGACAATTACACTGATAGAAGACACAATATATCTGCAATATTAAAGCAGATCTACATTTGTCACAATTGTGATACACACACACACACACACACACACACACACACACACACACACACACACACACACGTTAATCTGGTGTGAATCACGAGACATACGACATACCTCTGAAAAGCAGGCTACTATTATTTACCTTAGTGTGGTCCGAATGATTATGGACCACGGCTGTTTAGATACACACACACACACACATACACACATGCCATGGCTGAACTGTAGCGCAGACACACGCATACAAAGTGGAGTTACGCAGGCTGGTGTTGTGACTCAGACAGAAGCAGACGTCATCTGGTCAACCACAAGGCCAACAGAATCAACTCTACTCTGGACACACACACATGTACACACATGAACACACACACAGATAAGCACCCACACACACACACATGGGCGCACACACACACACACACACATGAACACACACATAAACACACACGTGCACACACATGTACACACACATATAAACACAAGTACACACACACACACATGAACACACACATAAACACACATGTACACACACATATAAACACAAGTACACACACACGTACACATGCATGCATGTGTAGCGTACGTCACTGTGCTTGATTAGCTGGAAACCACTTCGTCCCTGTCTACTTCGCTAGAACTCGATACAAGAACCTGATACTTTAACCCGATACTCTAACCCGATACTCTAACCCAAGACCTGAACCTGATACTTTAACCCGATACTCTAACCCGATACTCTAACCCGAGACCAGAACCCGATACTTTAACCCGATACTTTAACCCAATACTACAACCCGATACTCTAACCCGAGACCAGAACCCGATACTTTAACCCGATACTACAACCCGAGACCAAAACCCGATACTTTAACCCGATACTCTAACCCGATACTCTAACCCGAGACCAGAACCCGATACTTTAACCCGATACTTTAACCCGATACTTTAACCCGATACTCTAACCCGATACTTTAACCCGATACTTTAACCCGATACTACAACCCGAGACCAGAACCCGATACTAGAACCCGATACTCTAACCCGATACTCTAACCCAAGACCAGAACCCGAGACCAGAACCCGACACCAGAACCAGAGACCAGAACCCTGGACCTCAAAAATACACCTGGACCGCCCTCCAGAAAAGTTATTCTCAGTCGCGCCTCTGAAAAGCTAGCATTCCAGCAACGTGAGTAGAGATATTTCAGGCTGAGGAATGAGGTTACAAATTCTCATGTTACACACATCCTCTGCCACTGGTCACAGGTCACCCTATCACATTTCCCAGAGGGCAATAACTCACATGTGAGGTTGATGTACATGTCGTTCACTAAACAGTGAATCTTACACCAGCTTCCCATAACGCACTGGACTCTAGTTCTTCAGACCTAGCTATTCACACCACAGGAGGTTGGTGGCTCCTTCATAGGGGAGAACGCGCTAGTGGTAATGACTAGAGCAGAATCTGTGAAATGTTATGAAACACATCAAACACATGGTTTCCACGTGATTGAGTCTGTAATACCAACATGTTTCAAGTAGACCACCATCGTCACTGTGTCCAAGAACACGAAGGCAACCTGCCTAAATGACTACAGATCTGTAGAACTCACGTCCGTAGCCATGAAGTGCTTTGAAAGGCTGATAAGGGCTCACATCAATCAACACCATGTTCCCAGAAACCCTAGACCCACTCCAATTTGCATAGCGCCCAAACAGATCCACAGATGATGCAATCTCTATTGCACTCCACACTGTCCTTTCCTACCTGGACAAAAGGAACACCTACGTGAGAATGCTATTCATTGACTACAGCCCAGCGTTCAATACCATAGTGCCCTCAAAGCACATCACTAAGCTAAGGATCCTGGGACTAAACACCTCCCTCTGCAACTGGATCCTGGACTTCCTGACGGTCCGCCCCCAGGTGGTGAGGGTAGGTAGCAACACATCTGCCACGCTGATCCTCAACATTGGAGCCTCTCAGGGGTGCGTGCTCAGTCCCCTCCTGTACTCCCTGTTCACCCACGACTGCATGGCCAGGCACGACTCCAACACCATCATCAAGTTTGCAGACGATACAACAGTGGTAGGCCTGATCACCGACAACAACAAGAGCCTATAGGGAGGAGGTCAGAGACCTGGTCGGGTGGTGCCAGAATAACAACCTATCCCTCAACATAACCAAGACTAAGGAGATGACTGTGGACTACAGGAAAAGGAGGACATAGCACTCCCCCATTCTCATCGACGAGACTGTAGTGGAGCAGGTTGAGAGCTTCAAGTTCCTTGGTGCCCACATCACCAACAAACTAGAATGGTCCAAACACACTAAGACAGTTGTGAAGAGGGCACGACAAAGCCTATTCCCCCCCAGGAAACTAAAAAGATATGGCATGGGTCCTCAGATCCTCATAAGGTTCTACAGCTGCAACATGAAGAGCATCCTGCCTGGTTGCATCTCTGCCTGGTACGGCAATTGCTCGACCTCCGACCGCAAGGCACTACAGAGGGTAATGCGTACGGCCCAGTACATCACTGTAGCTAAGCTGCCTGCCATCCAGGACCTCTACACCAGGCGGTGCCAGAGGAAGGCCCTAAAAATTGTCAAAGACCCCAGTCATAGACTGCTCTCTCAAGCGGTACCGGAGTGCCAAGTCTAGGATAAAAAGGTTTCTCAACAGTTTTTACCCCCAAGCCATAAGACTCCTGAACAGGTAATCAAATGTCTACCCAGACTATTTGCATTGTGTCCCTCCCCCAAACCCTCTTTTATGCTGCTGTTCTCTGTTTATCGTATATGCATAGTCACTTTAACTATACATTCATGTACATATTACCTCAATTAGCCCGACCAACAAGTGTCCCCACACATTGGCTAACCGGGATATCTGCATTGTGTCCCGCCACCCACCACCCTGTCTTTTACGCTTCTGCTATCTGTTTGTCATATATGCATAGTCACTTTAACCATATCTACATGTACATACTACCTCAATCAGCTCAACTAACCGGTGCCTGTATATAGCCTCGCTACTGTATGTAGCCTCGCTACTGTATATTGCCTCGCTACTGTATATTGCCTCGCTACTGTTATAGCCTTGCTACTGTATATAGCCTCTCTACTGTATATAGCCTCGCTGCTGTATATAGCCTCACTGCTGTATAGAGCCTCTCTACTGTATATAGCCTCTCTACTGTATATAGCCTCGCTACTGTTATTTTTCACAGTCTTTTTACTATTGTTTTTATTTCTTTACTTACCAATTGTTCACCTAATACTTCAAAACAAAATGCACTGTTGGTTAGAGCCTGTAAGTAAGCATTTCACTGTAAGGTGTACCTGACAAATTCGGCACACGTGACAAATACAGTTGGATTTGACTTCATCCCATTTGCTCCGTTCCGGCCATTATTATGAGCCGTCTTCCCCTCAACAACCTTCTGTGATGCACACGACTTGAGAATGGAAACAACGTCTCACTAACATATTGCTTACTCTCCGTCACAGATATCAAGTTCCATACAAGTGGTTTCCCTTGTAATGCACCGTGGTGAAATATGAAGATGTGCTGTGTTATGATCCTAGAAAGCCAATGGTATTTTAGAAAGTTAATGGGATTCTAGAAAGACAAATGGATTCTATTTCAAAAGGAAAGTTCATGGTTCCGGAATTCTTCTTCCTTAATGGGATTCTAGAAAGACAAATGTATTCTAGAAAGTTAATGGGATTCTAGAAAGACAAATGGATTCTATTTCAAAAGGAAGGTTCATGGTTCCGGAATTCTTCTTCCAGTTTCATTAATCCTGGGCTTTACAAGGTGGTGGGGGAATAGGATCTGACCTGGTTCTCAATAAAGGTGAACTAAAGGGGGGAAAAAACGACCCTTGATGCTTCTGAGCTGAGCTGAGCTGAACTGAGACAAGCTGCAAAGCTGCGCTGGACTGTCCTGGTTTCAGCTCCACCATATAGCTGTTGGAACCACGCTTGATCTTCTGAAATGTCCTTTGTGTCTTCTACCCCATGCAGTGCCCGTGTTTCTGCCATCCATAAAGACATGTATGTAGACATTACTGGTTAACACAGTGTCCTAACACAGTGTCCAGGTTAATGGAGTAGTAGGCCATGACTGTTGGGGCAGTTCCAAAGGCTGTGGTCTGTGTACTCTACAATGTCCCTATGGTGACATTGACTACTAGGTTACTCAACCCTGTTACTCAAAGCCAGTGACTCGGCAGTTAGACTTCCAGCCTGGAGTCTGACATTCTTCAGCAGCAACTAAAGTCCAGAGAGCAATAGCAGCACGTGTTTGGGAAGCCATTCCCGATGCTCCAATGTCTCCGGTCGGCCTTGAATCTTTGATGTTCCGATCGATTCCCATCAGTTGGGGCCAAACAACACGCGGGTCCCCCTCATGCAGTAACATTTCTGGTCTTATCAGAGCGGCCTACTTCACACAGGTTCCTGGCCATAAAGTCCTATGATGATAACAGGGACTGGAATATGGACCATCCCACGCACACTGATCTATGGAGTCATGACCTCTGGTGTGTTTTCATAAAGAAGAGCACAATACAGAAGGCAACAGTTTTTTTTTTCAATTCAAACCAAATCACATTTTATTTGTCACATGCATCGAACACAACAAGTGTAGACCTTACTGTGAAATGCTTACTTACAAGCCCTTAAATCAACAATGCAGAGTTTTTAAAAAGTAAGAGAGAAAATGACTGCATTAATGGCGTTTCCAAAACCCATTCATTCTCTTTACCATTAACTAACAATTGTGTGAAGTCAGAAGCCGCTTTTCACATGCCGTCTTGCTCTGACACTGGCAGGCAGTGGATGGATATAGTGTGACAATAGGCAGGTTTCCATTGACTCAGCTTTATTCGACCAAAGCAATGATGCAAAAAGCAGCCTGCTCACCAGAAACAATCTTCGATTTGAGATGTTTCATAAGGGGCCGAGAACGGCGATATATGAATTCCTCAAAATAAACCGATGGCACTGGGCTCGAAATAATACGATCATATCTGCATGTGTGGTTCCCACCGTGAAGCATGGAGAAGGAGGTGTGATAGTGTCACCAGCAAAGCACCCCAACACCGTCGTGATTTATTTAGAATTCATGGCACACCTAACCATCATGGCTACCACAGCATTCTGCAGCAATACGCCATCCCATCTGGTTTGTGCTTAGTTTGACAATAATTTGTTTTTCAACAGGACAATGACCCAACACACCTCCAGGCTATGTAAGGGCTATTTGACCAAGAAGCAGAGTGATGGAGTGCTGCTTCAGACGACTTGGCCTCAACAATCACCCAACGTCAACCCAATTGAGATGGTTTGGGATGAGTTGCACCGCATAGTGAAGGAAAAGCAGCCATCAAGTGCTCAGCATATATGGGAACTCCTTCAAGACTGTTGGGAAAGCATTCCAGGTGAAGCTAGTTGAGAGAGAGCCACCATCAAGGCAAATGGTGGCTACTTTGAAAAATCAAACACTTTTTGGTTACTACATGATTATGTGTGTGTTATTTCTTAGTTTTGATGTCCTCACTATTATTATTCTACAATAGTAAAAATAAAGAAAAACTCTGGAATTAATACCTGTGTCCAAACATTTGACTGGTACAGTATTTATATATACATTTTTTTTTAAACCATTGTGTCATGTGTTATGGTAACGTCAGACATAGGATACATTTTCCAAAGATCGACAACATACTGTACAGTGCATTTGGAGCGTATTCAGACCCCACTTTTTCCACATTTTGTTACATTAGTCTTATTTTTAAATTAATTTAAAATATATATATATATCTACACACTAATCCATAATGACAAAGCGAAAGCGAAAACAGGTTTACATTTTTTTTATAAAATATATACTGTACATTATTTACATACTTATTCAGACTCTTTGCTATGAGACTCGAAATTGAACTCAGGTGCATCCTCTTTCCATTAATCATGCCTGAGATGTTTCTACAACTTGATTGGCATCCACCTGTGGTAAATTCAATTAATTGGACAAGATTTGGAAAGGCACACACCTGTCTATATAAGGTCCCATAGTTGTAAGTGGATATCAGAGCAAAAACCAAGCCATGAGGTCGAAGGAATTGTCCGTAGAGGTCTGAGATAGGATTGTGTCGAGGTAGAGATCTGGGGATGTGTACCAAATGTCTGCAGCATTGAAGGTCCCCAAGATCACAGTGGCCTCCATCATTCTTAAATGGAAGAAGTTTGGAACTACCAAGACTCTTCCTAGAGCTGGCTACCTGGCCAAATTAGGCAATCAGGGTAGAAGGACCTTGTTCAGGGAGAGGACCAAGAACCCGATGGTCACTCTGAGAAACAAGATTCTCTGGTCTGATGAAACCAAGATTGAACTCTGAATGCCAAGCGTCACATCTGGAGGAAACCAGGCAACGCTCATCACCTATCCAATACCATCCCTACATTGAAGCATGGTGGTGGCAGCATCATGCTGTGGGGATGTGTTTCAGAGGCAGGGACAAGGAGAATAGTCCGGATTGAGGGAAAGATGAAAGGAGCGAAGTACAGAGAGTTTCTTGATGAAAACCTGCTCCAGAGCACTCAGGACCTCAGACTGGTTTGAAGATTCACTTTCCAACAGGACAATGACCCTAAGATGGCACGAGTGGCTTCGAGACAAGTCTCTCAATGTCCTTGAGTGGACCAGCCGTAGCCCGGACTTGAACCCGATCGAAAATCTCTGGAGAGACTTGAAAATAGCTGTGTAGCGACGCTCCCCATCCAACCTGACAGAGCTTGAGAGGATCTGCAGAGATCAATGGGAGAAACTCCTCAAATACAGGTGTGTCAAGCTTGTAGCATTTTTATTTTTTTATTTTTTTATTTTACCTTTATTTAACCAAGTAGGCAAGTTGAGAACAAGTTCTCATTTACAATTGCGACCTGGCCAAGATAAAGCAAAGCAGTTCGACAGATAAAACGACACAGAGTTACACATGGAGTAAAAACAAACATACAGTCAATAATGCAGTATAAACAAGTCTATATACAATGTGAGCAAATGAGGTGAGAAGGGAGGTAAAGGCAAAAAAGGCCATGATGGCAAAGTAAATACAATATAGCAAGTAAAATACTGGAATGGTAGTTTTGCAATGGAAGAATGTGCAAAGTAGAAATAAAAATAATGGGGTGCAAAGGAGCAAAATAAATAAATAAATAAAAATTAAATACAGTTGGGAAAGAGGTAGTTGTTTGGGCTAAATTATAGGTGGTCTATGTACAGGTGCAGTAATCTGTGAGCTGATCTGACAGTTGGTGCTTAAAGCTAGTGAGGGAGATAAGTGTTTCCAGTTTCAGAGATTTTTGTAGTTCGTTCCAGTCATTGGCAGCAGAGAACTGGAAGGAGAGGCGGCCAAAGAAAGAATTGGTTTTGGGGGTGACTAGAGAGATATACCTGCTGGAGCGTGTGCTACAGGTGGGAGATGCTATGGTGACCAGCGAGCTGAGATAAGGGGGGACTTTACCTAGCAGGGTCTTGTAGATGACATGGAGCCAGTGGGTTTGGCGACGAGTATGAAGCGAGGGCCAGCCAACGAGAGCGTACAGGTCGCAATGGTGGGTAGTATATGGGGCTTTGGTGATAAAACGGATTGCACTGTGATAGACTGCATCCAATTTGTTGAGTAGGGTATTGGAGGCTATTTTGTAAATGACATCGCCAAAGTCGAGGATTGGTAGGATGGTCAGTTTTACAAGGGTATGTTTGGCAGCATGAGTGAAGGATGCTTTGTTGCGAAATAGGAAGCCAATTCTAGATTTAACTTTGGATTGGAGATGTTTGATATGGGTCTGGAAGGAGAGTTTACAATCTAACCAGACACCTAAGTATTTGTAGTTGTCCACGTATTCTAAGTCAGAGCCGTCCAGAGTAGTGATGTTGGACAGGCGGGTAGGTGCAGGTAGCGATCGGTTGAAGAGCATGCATTTAGTTTTACTTGTATTTAAGAGCAATTGGAGGCCACGGAAGGAGAGTTGTATGGCATTGAAGCTTGCCTGGAGGGTTGTTAACACAGTGTCCAAAGAAGGGCCGGAAGTATACAGAATGGTGTCGTCTGCGTAGAGGTGGATCAGGGACTCACCAGCAGCAAGAGCGACCTCATTGATGTATACAGAGAAGAGAGTCGGTCCAAGAATTGAACCCTGTGGCACCCCCATAGAGACTGCCAGAGGTCCAGACAGCAGACCCTCCGATTTGACACACTGAACTCTATCAGAGAAGTAGTTGGTGAACCAGGCGAGGCAATCATTTGAGAAACCAAGAGTGTCGAGTCTGCCGATGAGGATATGGTGATTGACAGAGTTGAAAGCCTTGGCCAGATCAATGAATACGGCTGCACAGTAATGTTTCTTATCGATGGCGGTTAAGATATCGTTTAGGACCTTGAGCGTGGCTGAGGTGCACCCATGACCAGCTCTGAAACCAGATTGCATAGCAGAGAAGGTATGGTGAGATTCAAAATGGTCGGTAATCTGTTTGTTGACTTGGCTTTCGAAGACCTTAGAAAGGCACGGTAGGATAGATATAGGTCTGTAGCAGTTTGGGTCAAGAGTGTCCCCCCCTTTGAAGAGGGGGATGACTGCAGCTGCTTTCCAATCTTTGGGAATCTCAGACGACACGAAAGAGAGGTTGAACAGGCTAGTAATAGGGGTGGCAACAATTTCGGCAGATAATTTTAGAAAGAAAGGGTCCAGATTGTCTAGCCCGGCTGATTTGTAGGGGTCCAGATTTTGCAGCTCTTTCAGAACATCAGCTGAATGGATTTGGGAGAAGGAGAAATGGGGAAGGCTTGGGCGAGTTGCTGTTGGGGGTGCAGTGCTGTTGTCCGGGGTAGGAGTAGCCAGGTGGAAAGCATGGCCAGCCGTAGAAAAATGCTTATTGAAATTCTCAATTATGGTGGATTTATCAGTGGTGACAGTGATCAGTGGTGACAGCATCATACGTAAGACTCAAGGCTGTAATCACTGCCAAAGGTGTTTCAATAAATGTGATAGTTTTATGTTTTATAGATGTGCAAAACAACTGTGAGGTATTGTGTAACTGTGAGGTATTGTGTGTAGATTGATGAAGGAAAAAAACGATTTCATCCATTTTAGAATAAGGAGGTAAGGTAACAATTGGGGGAATAAAGTAAAGTGGTCTGAATACTATTTGAATGCAGTGTAATGCACTAATGCACTGTAATGCACTGTAATTATCTGTTGGACAGGGGTGGATTTTTCTTTTGTCAGACGTTTCTTTATTGTTACACATCATGATAGAAACTGTTCTAAATAAATTATGATTGCCAAATCATTTCGAAGGTATGTGGGGTACGTGATAACATCACGTCACTATAAAGCTTCACTCTACAATTAATTCTAAATGTCTACTGCTTGCAAAATCAAATTTGTTTCAACTAGTCAGGACTGTCCTGAATTTCAAGTATACCTTGAATTACTTCGCCTTGCTTTTCTGTTTGGCTGGCATGTTTCACCATCCTGTTATTCAGATCTACAGGACAGCATGTTTCACCATCCTGTTATTCAGATCTACAGGACAGCATGTTTCCCCATCATCTTATTTCAGATCTACAGGACAGCATGTTTCACCATCCTGTTATTCAGATCTACAGGAGAGCATGTTTCACCATCCTGTTATTCAGATCTACAGGACAGCATGTTTCACCATCCTGTTATTCAGATCTACAGGACAGCATGTTTCACCATCCTGTTATTCAGATCTACAGGACAGCAAGTTTCACCATCCTGATATTCAGATCTACAGGACAGCATGTTTCACCATCCTGTTATTTCAGATCTACAGGACAGCATGTTTCACCATCCTGTTATTTCAGATCTACAGGACAGCATGTTTCCCCATCCTGTTATTTCAGATCTACAGGACAGCATGTTTCACCATCCTGTTATTTCAGATCTACAGGACAGCATGTTTCACCATCCTGTTATTTCAGATCTACAGGACAGCATGTTTCACCATCCTGTTATTCAGATCTACAGGACAGCATGTTTCACCATCCTGTTATTTCAGATCTACAGGACAGCATGTTTCCCCATCCTGTTATTTCAGATCTACAGGACAGCATGTTTCACCATCCTGTTATTTCAGATCTACAGGACAGCATGTTTCACCATCCTGTTATTTCAGATCTACAGGACAGCATGTTTCACCATCCTGTTATTCAGATCTACAGGACAGCATGTTTCACCACGACGATACGTTGATGCATGAGAATTATTTGAATATTGCAAATATTAGTTAACTATTGCATTCCATCCAGGCTGGCTTCCGTAGGCTACCTGAGACATGAAATCTTTTGTTGATTCTATGTTAGACTACTGCAATGCTCTACTTTCCGGCTACCCGGATAAAGCACAAAATTAACTTCAGATAGTACTACATACGGCTGCTAGAAACCTGACTAGAACCAAAAAAAAGTATCATATTATTCCAGTGCGAGCCTCCCTACTGCTTCCTGATAAGGTAAGGGCTGATTTCAAGGTTTTACTGCTAACCTACAAAGCATTTCATGGGCTTGCTCCTACCTATCTTTCCGATTTGGTCCTGCCGTACATACCTACACATACCCTACAGTCACAAGACGCAAGCCTCCTAATTGTCCCTAGAATTTCTAAGCAAACAGCTGGAGGCAGGGCTTTCTCCTATAGAGCTCCATTTTTATGGAATGGTCTGCCTACCCATGTGAGAGACACAGACTCGGTCTCAACCTTCAAGTCTTTATTGAAGACTCATCTCTTCAGTAGGTCATATGATTGAGTGTAGTCTGGCCCAGGAGTGTGAAGGTGAACGGAAAGGCTCTGGAGCAACGAACCGCCTTTGCTGTCTCTGCCTGGCCGGTTCCCCTCTCTCCACTGGGATGCCCTGCCTATTACAGGGGCTGAGTCACTGGCTTACTGGTGCTCTTCCATGTCGTCCCTAGGAGGGGTGCGTCACTGACGTGGTCTTCCTGTCTGGGTTGGCGCCCCCCCCTTGGGTTGTGCCGTGGCGGAGATCTTTGTGGGCTATACTCGGCCTTGTCTCAGGATGGTAAGTTGGTGGTTGAAGATATCCCTCTAGAGGTGTGGGGGCTGTACTTTGGCAAAGTGGGTGGGGTTATATATGCTGCCTGTTTGGCCCTGTCCGGGGGTATCATCAGATGGGGCCACAGTGTCTCCTGACCCCTCTTGTCTCAGCCTCCAGTATTTATGCTGCAGTAGTTTGTGTCGGGGGGCTAGGGTCAGTCTGTTATATCTGGAGTATTTCTCCTATCTTATCCGGAGTCCTGTGTGAATATAAGTTTGCTCTCTCTAAATCTCTTTCTCTCGTTCTTTCTCTCTCTCGGAGGACCTGAGCCCTAGGACAATGCCTCAGGACTACCTGGCATGATGACTCCTTGCTCTCCCCAGTTCCACCCGGCTGTGCTGCTGCTCCAGTTTCAGCTGTTCTGCCTGTGACTGTGCTTCTACACCTGCATTGCTTGCTGTTTGGGGTTTTAGGCTGGGTTTCTGTACAGCACTTTGAGATATCAGCTGATGTACGAAGGGCTATATAAATACATTTGATTTGATTTGGAACCCTGACCTGTTCACTGGACGTGCTACCTGTCCCAGACCTGCTGTTTTCAACTCTCTGGAGACAGCGGAAGGCGCAGAGATACTCTGAATGATTGGCTATGAAAAGCCAAATTTACTCCTGAGGTGCTGACCTGTTGCACCCTCGACAACTACTGTGATTATTATTATTTGACCATGCTGGTCATTTATGAACATTTGAAAATCTTGGCCATATTCTGTTATAATCTCCACCCAGCACAGCCAGAAGAGGACTGGCCACCCCTCATAGCCTGGTTCCTCTCTAGGTTTCTTTTGGGGTTTTTCTAGCCACTGTGCTTCTACACCTGCATTGCTTGCTGTTTGCGGTTTTAAACTGGATTTCTGTACATCACTTTGAGATATCAGCTGATGTAAGAAGGGCTTTATAAATACATTTGATAGGAGGACATATAGGCTTTCACTGGCTACCTGAGACATGAGAGGTGGGAGGACATATTGGCTGTCGCCAATTTATTAATGCACAATTTCCCTGAACGGAAAATGGAAACACTTTATCCACTACATTTATTTTAGTTTTTGTGAAAAAGTGTCTTTTTTAAAATGAGTTGTGATGTCATTAAGTCCAGCTGTTTTTATTGACACAATATAGTTCATTGGAAACACACTGCTGTCTGCAATGGTCACATTTATTTTCTATGTAAACCTTATAAATGTCAAAAAAAATAATAATCACTGCACAAGTTAGTGAAAGCAGAGAATGGAAATCCAATTCAAAGTGATGTGAAAATATGACCTTAAAGCAAAATGATGATTTAGACGTGAGGTATTTCTGCTCTAGAGACCGACATGCATGTACTTGCAGAGTCAAGCTGTTAAATGGACGTCTCCCTGGTATGTTTGGCATGGGACTGTATGAGTGTGCATGTGTGTGGGTGTGTGTAGAGTGAAGACATTATGGTGGTTTAGGTATGTGAAGAACTGGATTGGGTTATGCTACATTAACCAGCAATACTTCGGGTTTAGTCACAAACACACAAAGTTCATTGCTGAAATCACGTTCATTCACAAAAATGCAACGGTTTCCTTGTGATTCATATTCACTGTTATATATTAGAGTTTTGGTACAGAGTATTTCCTTTAGTTCTGGTCAATGTTTACCTGACACACTCATGGCTTGTCACACATCACAAATGGTTTATTATCTTATTCAAGTAACAAAAGCTATGATTCATCAGTATGCAGCACTATGTGCTGTAATGTGGAGAGATACAGTAGAGACAGTGTAGAACATATTACGGGACATTCATAGAATGGGATATAGCCCTCTTTCTCTATCGATTCCTCTCTTTTCATACCATAGCAATAAACTGTGTTAAACTTATTAAATCACTGAGAGGTGACTGGGGATTGTACATCTCTCAATCATGATCATTCTCACTCTTCCTTTCTCATACCCTCCATCCCTGCACTGCATAGCCAAGAGGGAGAGAGTGTGAGAGAGAGAGGGGGAGAGAGTGTGTGAGAGAGAGGGGGAGAGAGTGTGTGAGAGAGAGGGGGAGAGAGAGAGGGAGAGAGAGGGGGAAAGAGAGAGAGATGGGCAGAGAAAGAGAACGCAAGAGAGGGAGAAGATTGAGAGAGAGAGAGATGAAGAGAGAGGAAAAATAAAACAATTAGTCATCAATTTCAAAGGGAGTGTTTAAAAAAAACATTTTCCCCTGAGGTAAACCTGCTGAATGCAGAATCAGCCGCCCACGCTAGCACGGTGAATAAGGCTGGAAGAATGCATGGCAACCCACTCAACATGCAGCACACAGCCACACACACACACTCTCTCCGCTGACACATAGCCACACACACATTCACATGGGCGTCTGACTTTGTCTGAAAGTGGGGGTGCAAAAGCTTGCAATTCTACACTGTTTCTTAACAATGTGAAGAACAAAACACAACCATTTTTTATATTTTGCCACATTATATTGCAAAAGTGTTTTAATGACAAGATTACTAATCTATTCCCTACCCTGAAAATCCCACCCCTGATAATTAATTGACAGGTCTGAAACCCTACCACCTCTGTGACTCACTTACATCCCGCCTCCTTCCCTAAAAACCCCACCCACAGTGATCAATTGACAGGCCAAACTGATAAGATTTGGATAATGCAAGACAGTGAGGAAATACAATCGAAAATGGGAGGAATAATATTGTTTGAATTGATTTAGAATTGTGTACTTGGTAGGTTAAGACAAAGCATTGTTAAAAAGAAAATTAAATCTTAATGTTGAGTTTATCACAAATAATGCGATCCCAATAATGTAGTACAATTACATGTGAATTTAGAAGAATCTTTGAAAAACAATCTTTGTGCCAGCGTTATCTGGTAGGGCATTGGACAACAACTATCAACTTAAAAAGGCGAACTGGAGTTAAGCATTGACATTTGGTCATAGATTATGTTCACATAAAAATAATATTGCATCCAAATTATTAATAGTTATTAATTATCATGATACATTTGAGTTTGTTATTTTGGCAGCTTTATAAAGCCATAAATTAAGGCCCTGAATCAGCAAAAAAATATATAAAATGTAGCTCTGGTAATATGACTCATATTTGAACGGTTAGGGCTAGAGCAGGGGTCTCCAACCTTTTCTTTAATAAGAGCTACTTCACAGAAACATAAATAGATACAGTACACGTCAAAAGTTTGGACACACCTTCTCATTCAAGGGTTTTTCCTTATTTTTTTTACTATTTTCTACATTGTGACTATCTCATGAAGCTGGTTGAGAGAATGCTAAGAGTGTGCAAAGCTGACAGAGTAGGATTAGCTCGGTTTCAAGGGTGTTTATTAAATAATAAATCAAAAGAAAAGGATAGGTCTCTCCCATAAGACCCTCTCCGGGATACCGTCTTCTGGGCTCCGGGTCTTGCTGTATCCTGTTGGGCACACAAACTCAACTCCCTCGTCTTTAGCTCGGGCACCGTCTCCAACTACACGGCAGCCATCTTACTTCCCCCTGTCCTCTCCTGTGTGCTGCCCTTCTGGCAGTTTTACAGCTGGTGAGCAATCAGCCCTTGATTACTCACCAACTCCCCAATCAGCCCCAATTAGTCCTGGGTGGAGAGCCCGTCGAGACCTGGCACGTCCAGCAGATGGAGCCATCACCTCGTGATGTATACTCGACGAGTCTCCCCCTGGTGGCTGACCTGCTGTACGCCATACACCCCTCCTTAGCTCTGTCGGGGAGGAGACTGTTGTCAGTGCGACGTATATTTCCCTTCTCGATAGGGCATCTGTGTTTCCCTGCTTCGCCCCTGACCTGTGCACAACAGAAAATGAGAGGCGTTGAATGGACAAGAACCACCTGGTAACCCGATCGTTTGTGTCCTTTCCCCTGAACACGCAGCCTTTGAGAAATGAAGAATTAGGGCAGATCAGAACAAGGGTTGAGTGAAGTGTACTGTTTGTTAGAGGCTGGTGAACTGAAAGCACACTCCACTTTGTTTTTATCCGCTATTGAACGCAGTTTATCCCGTCTTAAATTTGATTGATTCTTTACATTAAAAAATACGTTGTATTAGGAAAGTTGTTTGACATTTTTGGAACAAGTTTACAGGTAACTTATTATATATTTTGTAGTCAGTTATTATATATTTTGTAGTCAGGTTGGAACCGGTGTTTTTCTGGATCAAACGAGCTAAATAAATTGACATTTTGGAGATATAACGATGGAATTAATCGAACAAAAGGACCATTTGTGATGTTTATGGGACATATTGGAGTGCCAACAAAAGAAGATCTTCAAAGGTAAGGTGCCTGGTGGGTTGAAATATGAATGTCATGTGTTTGTTTTGTGGGGTGCTGTCCTCAGACAATCGCATGGTTTGCTTTCGCCGTAAAGCCTTTTTGAAATCTGACACATTGGCTGTATTAACAACAAGTGTAGCTTTAATTTGGTCTATTGCATGTGTGATTTCATGAAAGTTTAATATTTATAGTAATTTAATTTGAATTTGGCGCTCTGCCATTTCATCCGATGTTGTCGAGGGGTTCCGCTAGCGGAACATCTAGCCGTTACAAATTAAGTGTTGCAGTGATATCACTCGCTGTAGTAGCTTATGTGTATAGTGTTGAGTCATCCGCATACATAGACACACTGGCTTTACTCAAGGCCAGTGACATGTCATCAGTGAATATTGAAAAAAGTAAGGGGCCTAGACAGCTGCCCTGGGGAATTCCTGGTTCTACCTGGATTATGTTGGAGAGCCTTCCATAAAAGGCAACCCTCATGTCTTTACTATTAGGCCCATACCTTTTTTAAATTCATATATAAAATGAACATATCTATAAAATAGACAGACTAGCTCAAAACATTACTAGTCATTGAAAATGACAAATTACCAAATGGATCATGATACTTTTCTTGTAAAAAAAGTGGGAGTGCAAAAACAGACGTTTGCATCCCTATTCTGAAAGTGGGGGTGCAGTTGCTCCATTTGCTCCATTTCTCAGGTTCCTAAGCACACACACCCACATACACAAACACACACATACCACCAACACATCCCCATAATAGGTTTCACCTAAACCACTTTCACCTAAACCACAAATCACAGATTAACCTCTCTGATCCACCCATACCGGATCCGGGTAATTGTCATCAGCAACGCTGAATAGCATAGCGCCACAGACAAATAATATTACTAGAAATATTCATATTCATGAAATCATAAGTGCAATATTGCAAAACACAGCTTAGCCTTTTGTTAATCCACCTGTCGTCTCAGATTTTGAAATTATGCTTTACAGCGAAAGCAATACAAGCGTTTGTGTAAGTTTATCGATCGTTTGACAAAACAATAAGTACACTTAGCATCAGGTAACTTGGTCACGAAAATCAGAAAAGCAATCAAATGAATCGTTTACCTTTGATGATCTTCGGATGTTTTCATTCACAAGACTCCCATTATTCAATTGAAGAACTGATTTCAGGCTTGATTTTCCTCATTTAATTTTTTTTTTCTTCCTCCTACTCATTAAGAAAATGTCATTTTGATTTTGGGTCATGGGGGTGTGGTTTGATGTGGGTGTGTTCTGTTATACTGCTTACCTTTGTTTTGTCAATTTCGGGACTAGAATTCAAGTGTGTGACTACTATAGATGCCACATAAGATGTAGTCAACCATAAAAGTAGCTTTTTTGGTTAACCTCTCTGGGATATGTGGGATGCCCACCTGGCCAAAAGCCAGGGAAAATGCAGAGCGCCAAATAAATAAAAAAATTACTTTAAAAATCAAACTTTCATGAAATCACACATGCAAGATAGCAAATTAAAGCTACACTTGTTGTGAATCCAGCCAACGTGTCAGATTTCAAAAAGTATTTTCGGCGAAAGCAAACGATGCTATTATCTGAGGATAGCACCTCCGTCAACAAAAATATTTAAACCCTGCAGGCGCGACACAAAACGCAGAAATTTACATTTAATTCATGCCTTACCTTTGACGAGCTTCTTTTGTTGGCACTCCAATATGTCCCATAAACATCACAAATAGTCCTTTTGTTCGATTAATTCCTTCGATATATATATCCAAAATGTCCATTTATTTGGCGCGTTTGATCCAGAAAAACACCGGTTCCAACTTGCGCAACGTGACTACAAAAATATCTCAAAAGTTACCTGTAAACTTTGCCAAAACATTTCAAACTACTTTTGTAATACAATGTTAGGTATTTTTTTACGTAAACAATCGATAAAATTGAAGACGGGATGATCTGTGTTCAATACAGGAAGAAAACAAACTGTAGCAAGCTTTCTGGTCACGCGCCTCTATCTAACAGTACACTTCAAGTGAGCCTCGTTCAAGATGGCCGTACTTTTCCATTACACAAAGAACCTCAACCAATTTCTAAAGACTGTTGACATCCAGTGGAAGCCATAGGAACTACAAGAAGGTCCCTTAGAAATCTGGATTCCCAATGAAACCCATTGAAAAGAGAGTGACCTCAACAAACCAAAAAATCAGAATGTTTTGTCCTCGGGATTTCGCCTGCTAAATATGTTCTGTTATACCCACAGACATGATTCAAACTGTTTTAGAAACGTCAGAGTGTTTTCCATCCAAATCTGCTAATACTATGCATATCTTATCTTCTGGGGATGAGTAGCAGGCAGTTGAATTTGGGCATGCATTTCATCCGGACGTGAAAATACTGCCCCCTGTCACCAAGAAGTTAACTTAAAAAACTGCACTGGGGCATAGTGTAGACTTCCATGGATAGCTTCAGGTCAGGAGAGAGATTCTATAGGAGAGAGAGTGATCCCAGGGAGAGGCCTCCATTTTGGGGCACTGCTCAGTGGAAACAAGCCTGTCCTAGAGGGGTACATAAAAGTACATTTTATACTGATAATGTGTCAGATTTGATTCAACCCCCAATGGTAAAGGTTAGGATTGGTGATAGGGGAATCTGATCCTATATATGTGGTTAGTGGTGACATCTACCTCAAACTGTGTTATGGATCTTTGTCTTTGGAACACTCCTCCCTTCACTAGTAGCTGTTACACCAGCAACAAACAATGCTTTCAAGGGTATTTCCTCTCCCTATTGATGTGTATACACACACACGCATGAACACACACAGGCGCGCTTAAACACACACACACGTATACACACACACACACATACACATGTAAACGCACACACACATGTACACACACACACACACACACACACACACACACACACACACACACACACACACAGACCATTTACCCATACTGAGAAATGTATCAGCATAGAAATGCTGAAGAGAATAAAAGAGAAATGAAGAGTAGAACAAAGGAGCTAGACATTCCAAGGTTGAATGTTCCAAACCCACACAGCCTTTTTAGAAATGCATCAAAAACATTTTAAAAAAATCACATATGCTAAATCTCAGAATGCTTGTGTGGGCAGTGGCAGGTCCACAACCCTTTGAGAGAGAAAGTAAACAATAACAAAGTTACACTGAAACCCTTTGCAGAGCTATTCTTATTAATCAAGATTGAACAGAAGTCAGTCAACTTCTCCAAAATATGCCTACAATATGGATCCCAAACGTTACCAATAAACTTATCCAAACAAGTCAATCAACGTTTATAATCAAACCTTAGGTACCCTAATACGCAAATAAACTATACAATTTAAGACGGAGAATCGTTATTGTATTTGCCGGAGATAAACAAAAAGAACGCACTCTCTCGGCCATGCGCTTGGAAACACTTGGAATCACTACAGCCAAAATGGTAGACACTTGGTAAAATGGTAAAAACGACAACTTCTCCCTCATTTTTCCAAAAACCAGCCTGAAATGCTTTCTAAAGACTGTTGACATCTAGTGGAAGCCCTAGGAACTGCAATCAGGGACAATTTCATCCTATTATAAAAGTGCCAGCCATTGAAATCAGTGCTATGCTGAATAAAAAAATATATATATATATGGTTTGTCCTTGGGGTTTCGCCTGCCATTTTAGTTATGTTATTCTCACAGACATTATTTTAACAGTTTTAGAAACTTTGGAGTATTTTCCTATCCAAATCTACTAATTATATGTTTTTTCTAGCTTCTGGGCCTGAGTAGCAGGCAGTTTACTTTGGGCACTCTTTTCATCCGGACGTCAAAATACCACCCCCTATCCCAAATAAGTTTTAAGCACCTTTTTACTCCTGAACTTACTCAGGCTTGCCCTAATAAAGGGGTTGAGTACTTATTGATTTAAGACATTTCAGTTTTCATTTTTAATTACTTTATAAAAATATCGAAAAACACAATTCCACTTTGACATTACAGGTTTTTACAATCACGTTGGCACTAATATCAGAACCTTTTTTCAAAACCCTTAGACCCAAAACTCACAACCAATGTTCAAAATGTCAATTGCTTGGATATTGGATACAATTCACATAAAGCTAAGATCATTTGTTAATTGAAGGAAAAGCACCTGTTGAAATTGACACAACTTAACATCAAAGTATTACCATTTCAAAATACAATTCACAAATTACATCTGAGTTGACTGGCTATTCATTTCACTACAATGATCGAACTATCAATTGATACAACTGCTCAAAATGATAAGTAACTGTTGCATTACTCTTAATGCATAGTTTTGTGGAAACTGACTAACAATAATGTTTAGTTCATGAACATTTCAGGATAACGAGATCCATTGACATAAATTACCGTGGAACATGAACGAATTGGACTACATTATCTATGGATGTAATATTTCATCATCATTCCTAATCAGACATTGTTTCTATATTTCCATGTACCACTTTTCCAGACCATGTTTTCAGATTTGACATTACTGTACACTCACTGGCCACTATATAGCCCACCCTTTTTCACCTACCTCATCCCCATACTGTTTTTATTTATTTACTTTTCTGCTCTTTTGCACACCAATATCTCTACCTGTACATGACCATCTGATCATTCATCACTCCAGTGTTAATCTGCAAAATTGTAATTATTTGCCTACCTCCTCATGCCTTTTGCACACATTGTATATAGACTCCCCCTTTGGTTTCTACTGTGTTATTGACTTGTTAATTGTTTACTCCATGTGTAACTCTTTGTTGTCTGCTCACACTGCTATGCTTTATCTTGGCCAGGTCGCAGTTGCAAATGAGAACTTGTTCTCAACTAGCCTACCTGGTTAAATAAAGGTGAAATAAAAAATAAAAATAAAATATTAGGTACACCTATCTAGTACTGGGTAGGACCCCTTTTTCCTCCACGACAGCCTGAATTATTCACGGTGTTGTACGTTAAGAGATGCTCTTCTACACAACATGTGTGGATTTTCTGTTAGCTTGAATGAGTCTGGACATTCTCTTCTGACCTCTCTCATTAACAAGGTGTTTTTGCCCACAGAACTGCAGCTCACTGAATGTGTTTTGTTTATCGCACCATTCTCTGTAAACTCTAGAGATTGTAGTCCGTAAAAATCCCAGGAGGGCAGCTGTTCTGATATGCTGGAATCACCATGTGTGGCACCAACAATCATACCATGGTCAAAGTTGCTTAGATTACACATCTTACCCGTTCTAATGTTTGGTCGAACAACAACTAAAGCTCTCTACCCTTTACACTCTATGTATTGAGTTGCAGGCAGCCACATGATTCGCTGTTCGAAGAGGCAGGCTATTTGCGTTAACACGCAGGTGTACCTAATAAAGTGTATACAGGCCATTGTAATTGCTTTTCCAATACTGCCAACTCGTTACTGATGATTGATTTCACATTGTGGTACGAGTATATAGTGAAATGAGTGGTATCCACCTACAACAACATAGTGATAACATGGAGCTGTATAGTGGACTGAGTGGTATCTACCTACAACAACATAGTGATAACGTGGAGCTGTATAGTGAACTGAGTGGTATCCACCTACAACAACATAGTGATAACATGGAGCTGTATAGTGAACTGAGTGGTATCCACCTACAACAACATAGTGATAACGTGGAGCCTGCAGGTGATCCAGGTCACAACATAGTGATAACGTGGAGCCTGCAGGTGATCCAGGTCACAACATAGTGATAACATGGAGTCAGCAGGTGATCCAGGTCACAACATAGTGATAACGTGGAGCCTGCAGGTGATCCAGGTCACAACATAGTGATAACGTGGAGCCTGCAGGTGATCCAGGTCACAACATAGTGATAACATGGAGTCAGCAGGTGATCCAGGTCACAACATAGTGATAACGTGGAGCCTGCAGGTGATCCAGGTCACAACATAGTGATAACATGGAGTCAGCAGGTGATCCAGGTCACAACATAGTGATAACGTGGAGCCTGCAGGTGATCCAGGTCACAATATAGTGATAACGTGGAGCCTGCAGGTGATCCAGGTCACAACATATTGATAACATGGAGCCGGCAGGTGATTCAGGTCACAACACAGAGATAACATGGAGCCTGCAGGTGATCCAGGTCACACTAGAGGCCAAGCAGTGGGAGGAGGAAGACGATGAAGACGTGGTGGTCAAAGGAATGGCAGGGGACAAGCACCCCTTCTGAGAGGTGGTCATGGGCCTCGTTTGAGAGGTGTGGGGGAACGTGATAGAGGACAAGCACCCCTTCTGAGAGGTGGTCATGGGCCTCGTTTGAGAGGTGTGGGGGAACGTAGTAGAGGACAAGGCCACGGACCAAGACAGTGGCAGCAACAGCAAAGAGTGTCCAATGAAATCCGAGCAATGGTTGTAGACCATGTCGTAAATCATGGCATGACAATGACTGAGGCAGCTACAATGATTCAACCAAAGCTCACAAGTTCAACCGTGGCCTCAATCATCAGAACTTTCCACAATGTAAGTCTTCAGCATGCACTAAACATTAGGCTACTCTCAATTGTCAAATGACTGTATACTGCATGCCAAGGTGTACCACAGAGTAGGTGATGTGACTAAATGTGTTCTTACTGTAATTTTCCCTGCAGAATTGAGACTAGGCCAAATAAGGGAGGCAGAGGCAAAATTCTGACTGACCAACAAGAGCGGGCTGTGGTCAATTTGATTTGGGCCAGAAATTGTATTTGCCTTGTAGAAATTTGGCAGCACATCCTGGACTATGACGACATTTTCAACAATGTGGAAGCCATAAGTTTGCCGACTATTGCACACATGCTGAAAAGGCACCAGGTGTCTCTAAATCAGCTATACCGTGTGCCTTTAGAAAGAAATGCAGACAGAGTGAAGCAACTGAGGACTGAGTATGTTCAGGTACAGTGGTTCCTCCTATAAAAGTTCAGAGGTTACACCGCGGGACTACCCAGCGTCACAGCTTCATTGCTCCAGACCACCGCAAGGGGGAGTATCGAGTGGTTCCAATGACACATTTGACGTGAGCCTGGTGACGGTCTTCCGCAAATATGGCTGAAGTTTCCATATACTTATGTTGGAATAATTAAAACTTGTTTTCAACCACTCCAAAAATGTCTTGTTAACAAACTATGTATTTTAAGACTTCCTTCAAACTCAGTCCCTCTTTGCTTGACATGGGAAAATCAAAAGAAATCAGCCAAGACCTCAGAAAAAAAAATTGTAGACCTCCACAGGTCTGGTTCATCGTTGAGAGCAATTCCCAAACACCTGAAGGTACCACGTTCATCTGTACAAACAAATGTATGCAAGTATAAACACCATGGGACCACGCAGTCATCAGACCGCTCAGGAAGGAGATGTGCTTTGTCTCCTAAAGATGAACAACAGCAAAGGACCTTGTGAAGATGCTATAGAAGAGACAGATACAAAAGTATCTATATCCACAGTAAAACAAGTCCTATACCGACATAACCTGAAAGGCTGCTCAGTATAGAAGAAGCCACTGCTCCAAAACCGCCATAAAACCGCCAGACTACGGTTTGCAACTGCACATGGGCACAAAGATTATACTTTTTGGAGAAATATCCTCTGGTCTGGTGAAACAAAAATAGAACTGTATGGCCATAATGACGATCGTTATGTTTAGAGGAAAAAGGGAGAGGCTTGCAAGCCGAAGAACACCAACCCAACCGTGAAGCACGGGCATGGCAGCATCATGTTGTGGGTGTGCTTTGCTGCAGGAGGGACTGGTGCACTTCACCATTAGATGGCATCATGAGGGAGGAAAATTTGGTGGATATATTGAAGCAACATCTCAAGTCATCAGTCAGGAAGTTAAATATTGGTCGCAAATGGGTCTTCCAATGACCCCAAGCATACTTCCAAAGTTGTGGCAAAGTGGCTTAAGGACGACAAAGGCATGGTATTGGAGTGGCCATCACAAAGCCCTGACCTCAGGGCAGAACTGAAAAAGCATGTGTGAACATGGAGGCCTACAAACCTGATTCAGTTAAACCAGCTCTGTCAGGAGGAATGGGCCAACATTCACCCAACTTACTGTGGGAAGCTTGTGGAAGGCTACCTGAAACATTTGACACAAGTTAAACAATTTTAAGGCAATGCTAACAAATACTAATTGAGTGCATGTAAATGTTTGACCCACTGGGAATGTGAATAAATCAATAAAAGCTTAAATAAATCATTCTCTCTACTAAGATTCTGACATTTTACTTTCTTAAAAATAAAGTGGTGATCCTAACTGACCTAAGACAGATCATTTTTACTAGGATTAAATGTCAGGAGTTGTGAAACACTTCCAACTTCAACTGTATGTAATATAGTAGAATGTTATGAGCTGACACTGAATAGTAGGAGCTACCTTCTAGCTATGTAGAAGTTGGACAGAAGAACGCCCAGTGCTGCTTACCCTGAGATGCCATCATCACACAGTCCTTCTTCGTAAGTGTCCTCTATGACTTCCTTTGTGTTGGAAAGAAAGGTTGAACAGTATTGGTTGCAGCCAAACTGACACAAAAAATGGCCAAAATGGAGGGTGATTGACAGTGATAATAATAAAGCATAACGTTTAGCGCTCTATCACAAAATATTTGATTGTTTTTTACTTTGAAGCCTCGTTTTTTGCTTTCAGAACAATTATTTTTGACTGAAAAGAAAAGTTTTGCTCTTGACAAAAAGACACAAATGTACCTCATTAGCATATAACAATTTGCTTGTGAATAGCCAGACCTTCATACAAACCAGCACACCCACAAGCGATCCACTCAGGTGGAGAATGACGCGTAAGAAGAGGGCGAGGAACGAGATGGGTGTAACAATAATTTGTTGCAAATTGGGGAGGGGTGCTAATAGGCTTTTCAACCTTTACTAAAGAATAGTCTAATAGCCAAGCTATGCATGAGAAAGAAAACACTCCTATCACAGAGCAGATTTGCCCTAACGACCAAGGGGGAGATAGAGCACTGATTTATGCTTTTGGGTCCCAGTGCACTACTGTGTCTCTAACTGACAATGAATGGGCAATTTAAACCAAATAATAAACTGATAATTGTGCACGACCTCAAATGAAACAAGCAGGGAGCAGGTTTTGAACCATCATCCTTCTTGCCCGAAGTCCATCCAAAAGCATGTTCAAGCCACAGAGTCGATAGAGTGCGTCCTCGCAGTATCTTGCTACTCAATGTAATAAAGTAATGACTTTTCAAATAAGTTGCCTTACACGTTATGTTGGCTGACAATGTTAGCTATGCTGTCCTTATGAACCACAAGGCATATCATTACAGCAGTATGTACCAGTATGTTAGCTATCTACCCAAAGTTAGTAGTTATACATCAAACTAGACAGTATATTAACTATAGGCTATCTAACTACGCAATGTTTATTGACGTGATTATCCTGTCATTCTTAGCTTAGCTAAATGGTATAGTCATTGCGCGTTCTCAATGGACATTCGGGTGCTTTCATAAATTCTCCCTGGCTATCTACTCCGATTTCAGAGCACTCTCATCTGAGTGTACCAGAGAGCAGAATAATGAATTTGCAAGCGCTCAACACCCGTTGAATATGGCAGGTGTCAGTAAACGTCTGCAAAAAAAATCTGAATTAAATTGTTTCCAGGAGCGCAGTTACAGACACCAACGCTCTGGTTAACACGAAAACTTCCTTACCAGCTCTGCTAGGGCGAGTAAAATGGTCAGAGCTGTCTCATTTGTGTCTGGAAGTAGCTAGCTTTGCCTCTTTGATGGTTGGTCGCAGGGCATAGCGGGATTTCTTGTAAGCTTCCGGGTTAGAGTCCCGCACCTTGAAAGCAGCAGCTCTACCCTTTAGCTCAGTGCGAATGTTGCCTGTAATCCATGGCTTCTGGTTGTGGTGTGTACTTACAGTCACTGTGGGTACGACGTCCTCGATGCACTTATTGATAAAGCCAGTGACTGATGTGGTGTACTCCTCAATGCCATCAGAAGAATCCTGGAACATGTTCCAGTCTCTGATAGCAAAACAGTCCTGTAGCATCTGCTTCATCTGACCACTTTTTTATAGACCGAGTCATTGGTGCTTCCTGCTTTAATTTTTGCTTGTAAGCAGGAATCAGGAGGAGAGAGTTGTGGTCGGATTTACCAAATGGAGGGCGAGGGAGAGCTTGGTACGCATCTCTGTGTGTGGAGTACAGGTGATCTAGAATTGTTTTCCCTTTGGTTGCATATTTGACATGTTGATGGAAATTTGGTAGAACTGATTTAAGTTTGAATAAATGTCCCTGCATAAATGTCTCCGGCCACTAGGAGCGCCGCCTCTGGGTGAATGGTTTCCTGTTTGCTTATTTCCTTATCCAGCTGACTGAGTGCGGTCTTAGTGCCAGCATCTGTCTGTGGTGGTAAATAAACAGCCACGAAAAGTATAGCTGAAAACTCTAGGCAAGTAGTGTGGCCTGCAATTTATCACAATATACTCTATTTCAGGCGAGCAAAATCTAGAGACTTCCTTAGATTTCGTGCACCAGCTGTTGTTAACAAATATGCACAGACCCTCCCCCTCCCCTCATCTGTGTGCTGTTCTATCCTGCCGGTGCTGCGTGTATCCTACTAGCTGAATATCCATGTCGTCATTCAGCCACGATTCTGTGAAACATAGGATATTACAGTTTTTGATGTCACGTTGGTAGGATATTCGTGATCGTACCTCGTCTAGTTTATTGTCCAATAATCGCAAATGGCGAGTAGTATTGACGGTAACGGCAGCTTTTCCATCCGCCTTTTCCGGGTCCTGACCAGGCATCTTGCTCTTTGTCCGCTGTACCTGCGTCGCTTCCTCTTGCAAATAACGGGGATGTTGGCCCTGTCGGATGTTTGGAGGATGTCTTGTGCGTCTTGCTTGTTGATTTTTTTTTGTCTAATCCGAGGTCAGTGATCACTGTCCTGATATCCAGGAACAATTTCTTTCCATAAGATATTGTTGCAGAAACATTATGTACAAAATAAGTTACAAATAATGCGAGAAAAACAACACATAACAGCACAATTGGTTGGGCTTTTTTCTCCACATGGAGGTGGAAGGTATATGAGAGGCGTCCTCACGAACAAGCCACCCTTCTACAGGCCATGGATGACGCATGCAATAACATCACAGCAGACCAGTGTCAGGCCTGGATTCGCCATGCCCGGAGATTCTTAGCTAATTATGTTTAGGATAATTATGTTTGCTTTGATTCAAAGAAACCTATGTTTTGATTTTATTGTATTTCATCAATACATTTCAATATGTTGTTCAATGATTCCACTGTGTCTGTTATTTTACAGGGATGCATTTGCGTGTAGTACCATAACAAAACATGTATCACACATTGTGTACTATAATATTTAATGATTATACGAACAACTACACAGTGAAACTATCGATATCTTGTTTTGGGGAGATCTAAATTAATGTTCCTATGGTAATTCATGATAAATTAGTTATTTGAACCAATGATTCTGCAAGTGCAAGGTTTTTTTAAAGATATGAATGCACAATGCAATGTTTTGAACATTGGACAGCCTGTGTTACAAGTGATTACCGAACCACAAGGTTCTGAAATTAGTGCCAAAGCAATTGTAAAAAATGTAATCTCAATTTAATTCCATTTTAAATTCAGAATGTGGAAAAGGTCAAGGTGTGTGGAGACTATCTGAAGGCACTTGGATGTCATTTGGTTGTTTCCCTGAGAGATGCAATATGATAAGGTGACATAGTCAAGGTGTGTGGAGACTATCTGAAGGCACCTGGATGTCATTTGGTTGTTTCCCTGAGAGATGCAATATGATAAGGTGACATAGTCAAGGTGTGTGGAGAATATCTGAAGGCACCTGGATGTAATTTGGTTGTTTCCCTGAGAGATGCAATATGATAAGGTGACATAGTCAAGGTGTGTGGAGACTATCTGAAGGCACCTGGATGTCATTTGGTTGTTTCCCTGAGAGATGACAATATGATAAGGTGACATAGTCAAGGTGTGTGGAGACTATCTGAAGGCACTTGGATGTAATTTGGTTGTTTCCCTGAGAGATGCAATATGATAACATTAATGTTTCAGGAAGACTTCAAACTTTCATTAGGGGGAATCATAGTGACATCAACACTGACCTTATAAAGTATACTTCACACATGCACACACACTTTCAGAGCAATCAAGAAAACCACAGAAGCTCCATTCAAACGGTCGACATTCACTCGCTTTCACACTCCGAATCAGTCATTTGAATTCAGACAGTTTCAATAACTGAAACTCATTCTCAGAGAGTTGCTTTCACCAGAAACGGTTTCTTCATGTCTTAAATGACAAGTCTTTCCATAGAAGTGATGTCATTCTGTCTTGGTGGCCGCCAGTGATTGCAGCCATGTATCCTCTCCAGCCTGTTTTCACCTCCGTTAAAAGTGTCCTGTCATGTCTGCCACCTTGTTAATTTTTTTGTCTCTTTTTCTCCTCATTCATAGGTGAGTCAGTGAATTAAGCCAAAGTGACAGGTGTGTGTGTGTAAGCAGTGTTTGATTATATCTAAATGTCAGAATGATTAACATCCTGTGTGACTCACCTCTCAACCAGGTGTTCTCTGCTCCTGCAAGCCCCTCTCAAACCCAAGAATCCCCAGTATGTACCACACACACATGCACGCATGCACACACACACACACACACACACACACACACACACACAGGCGCGCGCACTCACACACACACCTATGACTGCATGGCCATGTACGAATCCAACACCATCATTAAGTTTGCAGACGACACGACAGTGGTAGGCCTGATCAACGACGAGACAGCCTATAGGGAGGAGGTCAGAGACCTGGCTGGGTGGTGCCAAAATAACAACCTATCCCTCAACGTAACCAAGACTAAGGAGATGATTGTGGACTACATGAAAAGGAGCACCGAGCACGTCGCCATTCTCATCGACGAGACTGTAGTGGAGCTAGTTGAGAGCTTCAAGATCCTTGGTGCCCACATCACCAACAAACTAGAATGG
This sequence comes from Oncorhynchus kisutch, assembly GCF_002021735.2. Taxonomy (NCBI): domain Eukaryota; kingdom Metazoa; phylum Chordata; class Actinopteri; order Salmoniformes; family Salmonidae; genus Oncorhynchus; species Oncorhynchus kisutch. The sequence goes on along the minus strand of NC_034175.2, from coordinate 69,190,949 downwards.
TCCAAACACACCAAGACAATCGTGAAGAGGGCAAAGATATGGCATGGGTCCTCAGATCCTCATAGGGATTATACAGCTGCAACATCAAGAGCATACTGTATAACCTTATGAGGATCTGAGGACCCATGCCATATCTTTTTAGTTTACTGGGGGGGAATAGGCTTTGTCGTGCCCTCTTCACGATTGTCTTGGTGTGTTTGGACCATTCTAGTTTGTTGGTGATGTGGGCACCAAGGATCTTGAAGCTCTCAACTAGCTCCACTACAGTCTCGTCGATGAGAATGGCGACGTGCTCGGTGCTCCTTTTCCTGTAGTCCACAATCATCTCCTTAGTCTTGGTTACGTTGAGGGATAGGTTGTTATTTTGGCACCACCCGGCCAGGTCTCTGACCTCCTCCCTATAGGCTGTCTCGTCGTTGATTGACTGGTTGCATCTCTGCCTGGTACGGCAATTGCAATTGCTCAACCTCCGACCGCAAGGCACTGCAGAGGGTAGTGAGTACGGCCCAGTACAGCACTGTAGCTAAGCTGCCTGCCATCCAGGACCTCTACACCAGGCGTTATCATAGGAAGGCCCTAAAAATGGTCAGACCCCAGCCACCCCAGCCATAGACTGTTCTCTCTGCTACCGCATGGCAAGCGGTACCGGAGCGCAAAGTCTAGGACATAAAGTATTCCCAACAGTTTTTACCCCCAAGACTCCTGAACAGGTAATCAAATGGCTACCTGGACTATTTGCATTGTGTGCTCCCGAGCACCTCTTTTTACGCTGCTGCTGTTTATCATATATGCATAGTCAATTTAACTATACATTCATGTACATACTACCTCAATTGGCCCGACCAACCAGTAACCCCAACATTGGCTAACCGGGCTATCTGCATTGTGTCCCACCACCCCTCTTTTTTTTATTTCACAAGGAAAATCAGTTAAAGAACACATTCTTATTTTCAATGACAGCCTAGGAACAGTGGGTTAACTGCCTGTTCAGTGGCAGAATGACAGATTTGTACCTTATCAGCTCAGGGGTTTGAACTTGCAACCTTACGGTTACTAGTCCAACACTCTAACCACTAGGCTACCCTGCCGCACCCTCTTCATGCTACTGCTACTCTCTGTTTATCATATATGCATAGTCACTTTAACCTTTAACCATGTACATACTACCTCAATCAGCCTGACTAACCGGTGCTTGTATGTAGCCTCGCTACTGTATATAGCCTCTCTACTGTATGTAGCCTCGCTACCTTTATAACCTCACTCTTTTTACTGTTGGTTTTATTTCTTTACTTACCTATTGTTCACCTAATACCTTTTATGCACTATTGATTAGAGCATGTAAGTAAGCATTTCACTGTTGTATTCGGCGCACATGACAAATAAACTTTGATTTGATTTGACACGCACACACCTGACACACACCTGACACACACCTGACACATACCCTAAGTATGCATATTTTGGAGAACGTTGACCTTTCCCCCTCACACCATACCTGACATACTGTGAAACAATTGGCAATCTCTCACCCCTGCCCCCGCCATGCCCCCTCATGCATGGACTGATTACCCCCCTCCTGCTTTAAATCTTGCTAATCCCCCCTCCCCTCTGCCCCTTTCTCACCCAACATCCCCCTGCATGTCAGCTTTCTGCACATTTCTAAGAGATGAGCTCAAGCATTAGCCTGTTGTCTTTGATGTCGGAGGTTTTCTCTGCAATACACATTACACACAAGCATGAGCACACACAGGTACCTTATATCACCAAGGGGTTTCTAAATCTATAGGAAAGGAAAGGAACAGGAGGTATCTCGCTCTCTCATTTTCTATTTGTCTCTATTTTTTTCTTGTCTTGTCTTGCTTTCTCACTTTCTCATTTATCTCTGTGTCTTTGTCTCCTTCACTCTCTCACTCAGTGTTTCCTTCATCCCTCCCTCCCTCCCTCCCTCCCTCCCTCCCTCCCTCCCTCCCTCCCTCCCTCCCTCCCTCCCTCCCTCCCTCCCTCCCTCCCTCCCTCCCTCCCTCATAACCTCCCTTGTTCCCTCTCTCCCTCCCTCCCTCCCTCCCTCTCAGCCCCTCAGATCGCTTCATGAATAACTGATGGGGATTCGGCTCACTGACATCAGCAGGTGACACAGTAATGTCCGTCACTAAATGGCTTCCCCCTCATACGAGGCTCAACCTGACAGAGGTTCCACCTGATAGGGGGCAGAAGGAGAGATAACAAACAAAAGTGAAATAATCAATCAAAATTAACATTAAACATTACACTCACAAAAGTTACAAAACATAAAGACACACATGTTATGTGCAAATAGTTAAAGTACAAAAGGAAAATGAATCAAAATAAATATGGGTTGTATTTACAATGGGGTTTGTTCTTCACTGGTTGCCCTTTTCTTGTAGCAGCAGGTTACAAATCTTGCTGCTGTGATGGCACACTGTCGTGTTTCACCGAGTAGATATGGGAGTTTATCCAAATTGGATTTGTTTTTTTTATTCTTTGTGGTTCTGTGTAATCTGAGTCTCTAATATGGTCACACATTTGACAGGAGGTTAGGAAGTGCAGCTCAGTTTCCACCTCATTTTGTGGGCAGTGTGCACATAGCCTGTTTTCTCTTGAGAGCAAGATCTGTCTACAGCAGCCTCTCTCAATAACAACACCATGCTCAATGACTCTGTACATAGTCAAAGCTTTCCTTAATTTTGGGGTCAGTCATTCTGCCACTGTGTACTCTGTTTAGGGCCAAATAGCATTCCACTATGCTCTGTTTTTTGGTCAATTCTTTCCTATTTCTCAAGTAATTATATTTTGTTTTCTCATGATATGGTTGGGTCTAATTGTGTTGTTGCATTTAACTAGGCAAGTCAGTTATGAACAAATTCTTATTTACAATAACAGCCCACCCCAGTCAAATCCGGGCGACACTGGGCCAATTGTGAACCACCCTATGGGACTCCCAATCACGGCCGGATTTGATGCAGCCTGGATTCGAACCAGGGACATCTTGCACTGAGATGCAATTTCTCTTCCTTCTCTCGCTCCGTATCCCTCTCTCTTCCATCTCTCTCCCCTCTCTCAAACATACTTACATTGTATACTGAGCTAGTGCTGCTGTTGAAGCGATTCTAAGATGGCGTAGCAGTAGGTCGTCCTGTCCTGTCGTGTCCCTGTATATATCGTTTATTTTTCGTTTTTTACATATTTTCTCCACATATCTCTTTGAAAACATTTTGCTAAACCCTAAGCTTCCAAATACTCTCCTGCAACCCGACTCACCCAATGTAGCTATTTTTCCTAAAGTATTTATATTTACTTCGGGACCCCTCAACTGAAGCTAGCCAGCTAACCAGCGGGTATGCTAGCGGTCTCCAGCTAACCGGTCATCAGCTAACCTGTAGTTCGGAAAGCTCTCGCCTGTTCGTACAACGCGACTTTAACCAGAGCACAACGGACCTATTTATTTTTCATCCCCGGATTCCCACCGCAAACGGAACATCTTTCAGCTGGATTTTTCAGCAACTAGCTATCTAGCTAAACCGCAACCTCGGATTACTCCTGGCTAGCGTTTCCACCCACTTAGCTTGAAGCTAGCCCGGCCGTAGCACCTGCGCTACCACCGTAGCATACTCCTGAGCTACAATACCCGGGCCCACGACCGGTCTACTGATGTCATCGCATGAAGAGGAATAAACAGACTCACCCCATCGCGACGTCCCCCAAAGGCTAACTCTCTAGCCCTCGCTATCTCCCTGCTTGCTAATTCGGCCTGCTAACTGCTAGCTTGTCCAGCTCCGGCCCGCTAACTGCTACCTTGTCTAGCCCGGGCCTACAAACTGTTAGCTTGTTAGCACAGGCCTGCTAACCGCCTGAATCGCCGCGTCTCAAACGCTCACCGGACCCATATTTACTTTCTATCTCTTTTGACTTTTAATTTGTTTATACCTTCCGGAAACCTGCCTCACCCAATGTGATACGGAATCGCTATTATTTATTTATTTATTTTTAGAACACACTCAAGAACCTACCGAAGCTAACCAGCTAACTAGCTACAAGCTATTTAGTCATTGTTAGTTTTTTTAAACCTGGATAACACTCGCCAGGCCAGCTTCCCTGCCCCATCCACCGCTGCCCCCTGGACACTGATCTCTTGGCTACATAGCTGATGCACGCTGGACTGTCCATTAATCACGGTACTCCATTCTGCTTGTTTGTTCTATCTGTTGGCCCCGTTGCCTAGTCTACGCCATTTTACCTGCTGTTGTTGTGCTAGCTGATTAGCTGTTGTCTCACCTACTGTTTTAGCTAGCTTTCCCAATTCAACACCTGTGATTACTGTATGCCTCGCTGTATGTCTCTCTCAAATGTCAATATGCCTTGTATACTGTTGTTCAGGTTAGTTATCATTGTTTTAGTTCACAATGGAGCCCCTAGTTCCACTCTTCACGCCCCTGATAACTCCTTTGTCCCACCTCCCACACATGCGGTGACCTCACCCATTACTACCAGCATGTCCAGAGATACAACCTCCCTCATCATCACCCAGTGCCTGGGCTTACCTCCGCTGTACCCGCACCCCACCATACCCCTGTCTGCGCATTATGCCCTGAATATATTCTACCATGCCCAGAAACCTGCTCCTCTTATTCTCTGTCCCCAACGCTCTAGGCGACCAGTTTTGATAGCCTTTAGCCGCACCCTCATACTACTCCTTCTCTGTTCCGCGGGTGATGTGGAGGTAAACCCAGGCCCTGCATGTCCCCAGGCACCCTCATTTGTTGATTTCTGTGATCGAAAAAGCCTTGGTTTCATGCATGTCAACATCAGAAGCCTCCTCCCTAAGTTTGTTTTACTCACTGCTTTAGCACACTCTGCTAACCCTGATGTCCTTGCTGTGTCTGAATCCTGGCTCAGGAAGGCCACCAAAAATTCAGAGATTTCCATACCAACTATAACATCTTCCGTCAAGATAGAACTGCCAAAGGGGGCGGAGTTGCAGTTTACTGCAGAGATAGCCTGCAAAGTAATGTCATACTTTCCAGGTCCATACCCAAACAGTTCGAACTACTAATTTTGAAAATTACTCTCTCCAGAAATAAGTCTCTCACGGTTGCCGCCTGCTACCGACCCCCCTCAGCTCCCAGCTGTGCCCTGGACACCATTTGTGAATTGATCGCCCCCCATCTAGCTTCAGAGTTTGTTCTGTTAGGTGACCTAAACTGGGATATGCTTAACACCTCGCCAGTCCTACAATCTAAGCTAGATGCCCTCAATCTCACACAAATCATCAAGGAACCCACCAGGTACAACCCTAACTCTGTAAACAAGGGCACCCTCATAGACGTCATCCTGACCAACTGGCCCTCCAAATACACCTCCGCTGTCTTCAACCAGGATCTCAGCGATCACTGCCTCATTGCCTGTATCCGCTACGGAGCCGCAGTCAAACGACCACCCCTCATCACTGTCAAACACTCCCTAAAACACTTCTGTGAGCAGGCCTTTCTAATCGACCTGGCCCGGGTATCCTGGAAGGACATTGACCTCATCCCGTCAGTTGAGGATGCCTGGTCATTCTTTAAAAGTAACTTCCTCACCATTTTAGATAAGCATGCTCCGTTAAAAAAATGCAGAACTAAGAACAGATACAGCCCTTGGTTCACCCCAGACCTGACTGCCCTCGACCAGCACAAAAACATCCTGTGGCGGACTGCAATAGCATCGAATAGTCCCCGTGATATGCAACTGTTCAGAGAAGTCCGGAACCAATACACGCAGTCAGTCAGGAAAGCTAAGGCCAGCTTCTTCAGGCAGAAGTTTGCATCCTGTAGCTCCAACTCCAAAAAGTTCTGGGACACCGTGAAGTCCATGGAGAACAAGAGCACCTCCTCCCAGCTGCCCACTGCACTGAGGCTAGGTAACACGGTCACCACTGATAAATCCATGATTATCGAAAACTTCAATAAGCATTTCTCAACGGCTGGCCATGCCTTCCGCCTGGCTACTTCAACCTCGGCCAACAGCTCCGCCCGCCCCGCAGCTCCTCGCCCAAGCCTCTCCAGGTTCTCCTTTAACCAAATCCAGATAGCAGATGTTCTGAAAGAGCTGCAAAACCTGGACCCGTACAAATCAGCTGGGCTTGACAATCTGGACCCTCTATTTCTGAAACTATCTGCCACCATTGTCGCAACCCCTATTACCAGCCTGTTCAACCTCTCTTTCATATCGTCTGAGATCCCCAAGGATTGGAAAGCTGCCGCAGTCATCCCCCTCTTCAAAGGGGGAGACACCCTGGACCCAAACTGTTACAGACCTATATCCATCCTGCCCTGCCTATCTAAGGTCTTCGAAAGCCAAGTCAACAAACAGGTCACTGACCATCTCGAATCCCACCGCACCTTCTCCGCTGTGCAATCTGGTTTCCGAGCCGGTCATGGGTGCACCTCAGCCACACTCAAGGTACTCAACGATATCATAACCGCCATCGATAAAAGACAGTACTGTGCAGCCGTCTTCATCGACCTTGCCAAGGCTTTCGACTCTGTCAATCACCATATTCTTATCGGCAGACTCAGGAGCCTCGGTTTTTCAGATGACTGCCTTGCCTGGTTCACCAATTACTTTGCAGACAGAGTTCAGTGCGTCAAATCGGAGGGCATGCTGTCCGGTCCTCTGGCAGTCTCTATGGGGGTGCCACAGGGTTCAATTCTCGGGCCGACTCTTTTCTCTGTGTATATCAATGATGTTGCTCTTGCTGCGGGCGATTCCCTGATCCACCTCTACGCAGACGACACCATTCTATATACCTTCGGCCCGTCTTTGGACACTGTGCTATCTAACCTCCAAACAAGCTTCAATGCCATACAACACTCCTTCCGTGGCCTCCAACTGCTCTTAAACGCTAGTAAAACCAAATGCATGCTTTTCAACCGGTCGCTGCCTGCACCCGCATGCCCGACTAGCATCACCACCCTGGATGGTTCCGACCTAGAATATGTGGACGTCTATAAGTACCTAGGTGTCTGGCTAGACTGCAAACTCTCCTTCCAGACTCATATCAAACATCTCCAATCGAAAATCAAATCAAGAGTCGGCTTTCTATTCCGCAACAAAGCCTCCTTCACTCACGCTGCCAAGCTTACCCTAGTAAAACTGACTATCCTACCGATCCTCGACTTCGGTGATGTCATCTACAAAATGGCTTCCAACACTCTACTCAGCAAACTGGATGCAGTCTATCACAGTGCCATCCGTTTCGTCACTAAAGCACCTTATACCACCCACCACTGCGACTTGTATGCTCTAGTCGGCTGGCCCTCGCTACATATTCGTCGCCAGACCCACTGGCTCCAGGTCATCTACAAGTCCATGCTAGGTAAATCTCCGCCTTATCTCAGCTCACTGGTCACGATGGCAACACCCATCCGTAGCACGCGCTCCAGCAGGTGTATCTCACTGATCATCCCTAAAGCCAACACCTCATTTGGCCGCCTTTCGTTCCAGTACTCTGCTGCCTGTGACTGGAACGAATTGCAAAAATCGCTGAAGTTGGAGACTTTTATCTCCCTCACCAACTTCAAACATCAGCTATCTGAGCAGCTAACCGATCGCTGCAGCTGTACATAGTCTATTGGTAAATAGCCCACCCTTTTTCACCTACCTCATCCCCATACTGTTTTTATTTATTTACTTTTCTGCTCTTTTGCACACCAATATCTCTACCTGTACATGACCATCTGATAATTTATCACCCCAGTGTTAATCTGCAAAATTGTAATTATTCGCCTACCTCCTCATGCCTTTTTGCACACAATGTATATAGACTCCCCCTTTGGTTTCTACTGTGTTATTGACTTGTTAATTGTTTACTCCATGTGTAACTCTTTGTTGTCTGCTCACACTGCTATGCTTTATCTTGGCCAGGTCGCAGTTGCAAATGAGAACTTGTTCTCAACTAGCCTACCTGGTTAAATAAAGGTGAAATAAAATAAAAAATAAAAAAGCTATACATTTATTTTATTTTGTCCAAAATTCCAAAGATAATGAGGTACAATGTCTTAGACCACTTCGCCACTCGGGAGTTATGGGGCTCTGTGGGGTCTGTTTATGTTTGTGAATAGAGCCCCAGGACCAGCTTGCTTAGGGGATTCTTCTCTTGATTAATCTCTCTATTGGTTGATGGATTTGTTGTGCAAGGTTTGGTAATCGCTTCCTTTTAGGCGGTTGTATAATTTTCTGGATTAATGGATATCAGCCTAATTCGGCTCTGCATGCATTATTTGGTGTTTTACTTTGTACCCTGGGGATGTTTTTGCAGAATTCTGCATGCTGAGTCTCAATTTGGTGTTTGTCCATTTAGTTCATTACTGGTTGGTGAGCGGACCCCAGACCTCACAACCATCAAGGGCATCGGGTTATACTACTGATTCAAGTATTTTATAACCAGATCCTGATTGGAATATCAAATGTTATGTTCCTTTTGATGGCATCTCTCTCTCTCTATCTCTGTTTCTTTCTTTCTCTCTCTCTCTCTCTCTTCCTCTCTTCCTCTCTCTCTTTCTCTCTTTATTGCATTATCTCCCTCTTGTTCTCTCCCCTCTCTCTCCTTTTCCTCTCTCTCCCCTCACTCTCCTCTTCCCTCTCTCTCCCCTCACTCTCCTCTTCCCTCTCTCCTCTCGCTCTCCTCTTCCTCTCTCTCCTCTTCACTCTCTCTCCTCTTGCTCCTCTCGCTCTTCTCTTCCCTCTCTCTCCTCTTCCCTCTCACTCTTCCCTCTCTCTCCTCTCCCCTCTCTCTCCTTTTGCTTTCATCTCTCCTCTTTCCTCTCCCCTCTCTCTCCTCTCCCTCCTCTCGCTTTCATCTCTCCTCTTTCCTCTCCCCTCTCTCTCCTCTCCCCTCTCTCTCTCCTCTTCCATCTCTCTCCCCTCTCTCTCCTCTTCCCTCTCTACAACATACTTACATTGTGTACTGAGCTAGTGCTTCTGTTGAAGCTATACATTTATTTTATTTTATCCAAAACTCCAAAGCTAATGAGATACAAAACCCTTCATTACGACACCATGCATCATTGACTCTACATCCAGTTGGGGGCAAAAAGGCACGTACCTCCTCAGATTTGTCCAGTTTTACTGTTTGTTTTTCTTCAGATGTTACATTTATTACCAAACTTCACGTTTATTGATAATTATCATAATTATCACATTTTGTTAGGTTACAGCCTTATTTAAAAAATAAATAAAAAATCCTCATCAATCTACAAACAATACCCCATAATGACAAATCAAACACATTTTTAGATTGATCATCCCTTAAGATGTTACTACAACTTGATTGGAGTCCACCTGTGGACATGATTTGGAAAGGCACACACCTGTCTATACACACCTGTCTACACACACCTGTCTATATCAGGTCCCACAGTTGAAAGTGCATGTCAGAGCAAAAACAAATGTAACCTTTATTTAACTAGGCATGTCATTTAAAAACAATTTCTTATTTACAATGACAGCCTACCAAAAGACAATAGGCCTCCTGCGGGGACGGGGGCTGGGATTAAAAATGTAAAACATTTAAAAATATGTAAATATAGGACAAAACACACATCACGAAAAGAGAGACATCACAACACTACATAAAGAGAGACCTAAGACAACATAGCAAGGCAGCAACACATGACAACACAGCATGGTAGCAACACAACATGACAACACCATGGTAGCAACACAACATGACAACACCATGGTAGCAACACATCATGGTAGCAGCACAAAACATGGTACAAACATTATTGGGCACAGACAACAGCAAAAAGGGCAAGAAGGTAGAGACAACAATACATCATGCAAAGCAGCCACAACTGTCAGTAAGAGTGTCCATGATTGAGTCTTTGAATTAAGTGATTGAGATCAAATTGGCCAGTTTGAGTGTTTGTTGCAGCTCGTTCCAGTCGCTAGCTGCAGAAAACTGAAAAGACGAGCGACCCAGGGATGTATGTGCTTTAGGGACCTTTAACAGAATGTGACTGGCAGAATGTGGCAGAACGAGGATGAGGATGTGGAGGATGAGGGCTGCAGTAGATATCTCAGATAGGGAGAAGTGAGGCCTAAGAGGGTTTTATAAATAAGCATCAACCAGTGGGTCTTGCGACGGGTATACAGAGATGACAGAGGAGTACAGAGTACAGTGATGTGTCCTTTAAAAGGAGCATTGATGGCAAATTTGAAGTACATCTAGCCGCTCGAGAGCACCCTTACCTGACAATTTATAAATGATATCTTCGTAATCTAGCATGGGTAGGATAATCTATGAACAAAATTATACATGTTTTTTTAGGCTTAATGATTATGTCTCTAGATTGCGGGGGGGGGGGGGAACTGTTGTTATCCAACTTGACCCCCCCATCCTCAAGTAGTTTGTGCCCCCTGTAAAAACAATGAGTGCATGATGCCCCTATCCACATCTCTTTCCATGGGGTCAATGTGTTGTACACACTCATGCCTTCTGGTTAACCACCATGTAGGTTCATTCAAGATGATCTGTATGAAAAGCAATAACATTCGTTGATGAGGTGCAATGTGTGCTGTCGTTTGGTGAGGCGCAATGTGTGCTGTCCTTGATGAGGTGCAATGTGTGCTGTCGTTGATGAGGCGCAATGTGTGCTTTCGTTGATGAGGTGCAATGTGTGTTGTCTTTGATGAGACGCAATGTGTGCTGTCCTTGATGGGGCGCAATGTGTGCTGTCATTGATGAGGCACAATGTGTGCTGTCATTAATGAGGTGCAATGTGTGCTGTCATTGATTAGGCACAATGTGTGCTGTCATTGATGAGGTGCAATGTGTGCTGTCGTTGATGAGGTGCAATGTGTGCTGTCGTTGCACATGTAATAACATTGCCTTTGAGTGTTATTGTAAGGTACACTTACCGTAGATTCTACTCATTTGGTCTGTAAACATTCATCTTATGTGATAGGACCATCACGTGTGTGTGCATGAGTACATTGCAGCTATATGTGACTGCTTATATATGTATATGTACAATTGCAGGATGATTTGAAAACAGCAAAGGAAAGATGACAAGGACCCATTTTATATATGTAGAATATTTGGTAGTATGATTAGCTAGCTGATAGACAGCACAGTGTGACAGACGGGAAGACAGGAAATGTCAAATTCCCCACCCACACCAGTTTCCCACAAAACTACCCAAGTACGCTAACCCCCAGAAAGTACACCAACCACTACCACCGTTATTCTCAATTGTGTACAAGCATTTTTTTTGGGGGGGGGGCATAGTTGCAGATTTGTAAAAACAAAGTTCACAAGATAGAACAATAAATGTGTTTTCAAAGTGTAGTTTCCTTCTCAAAGCTATTATACAATCAAAATGGTAAATAAATTCATCAAAAGAACATACAAAAATTAACGTAACCACATATACCTCTTGAGTCCATGTAGACAAACAAGAAAGTTTTAAAAATCCCAGTAGATCACTGGGGCGGCAGGGTAGCCTAGTGGTTAGAACTTTCAAATAGTAACCGGAAGGTTGCAATTTTAAACCCCCAAGCTGACAAGGTACAAATCTGTCGTTCTGCCCCTGAACAGGCAGTTAACCCACTGTTCCTAGGCCGTCATTGAAAATAAGAATTTGTTCTTAACTGACTTTCCTAGTTAAATAAAGGTCAAATAAAATAAAAACATGTTCTTTGCCGTCACTAAATCATAATGATCTGAATGACAACTACCTAAAAGGTGCGGCATTATGGGACATAATTCCCCTTGTACATAGTTTACCAAACAATTTCATACACATCAAATATTTTTCCTGATTTAAAAAAAATAAACATTTGATCAAAAAGAAGCACATTCTGTGCAGGATTCATTCATCAGCATCATCACAATACATGTTTATTTATGCAATACAAAGCCTGGTTTGGTCAATGGTCAGTCCCCATTGCCTACATATTTTCCATATACTGAAGATGAAGTATGACACTGAAGGGGTGATTTACCGATTGACTGAAACACTGAACACAATCGAACACATTTTTATTCTGATGGAAACATTGTGTTATATTGTTTGAACAGAACACTAATTGTAAGAGTGAATTTTATATTTGATGATGACCTTAGTATTTCAAGTTTTGCAATAGGTGGTCTAAGATTTGCAAGTCAGGTACTATGGCAAGAAAATGATCAGAAGTTCTGTAAATGTATTTGAGCATTTGATCATTGCTGTTCTACTATAGATAGGTTTCAACACAGATCCAAAAATAGCTCATATGCGATTGAAAAAAATTCCAGAGATTACACAAACCAGCATTTACATAATTCACAGAATACCCCCAACCAACATTTGCATTACACAAAGATTCATTCAGTAATCTCTGCCTACTCCCAATTCATTGCAATTCATTTCAATTCAATTCCCGGAAGCTTTATTGTCATGGGCTGTATTGACGAGACACATACCAAGCAGATCCCAGCTTCACAACAAGAAATCAAATAAAAATCTAATCAAATTAAATGGCATTTGTTACATGCTTTCTAAACAAGAGGTGTGGACTAACAATGAAATGCCCAACAATGCAGAGAGAAAAATATAAAAAGAATAGAAACCTAATAACAAGAAGAATAAATACAGATTGAGTGATAATGTGTTTATATATGTGGCTATATACACTGAGTACCGAGATAAACAAGTTAAATAAAGAAATGACACTAGACAAATCAAGAGCACATAATATCGTTTTTTTTTAATCAATTGGCAAAAATGTCATTACAAAATGTGGGAAAATTGACTGTATATATTATAACCTTGGACTGTATCGCAAGATGTTGTTTAAGATGTTGTTGCTAAGGAATGGTGTGAAAAGCAATCCGTTTTTTAAGTTTTTGTCTAGATATTTGTTTATCCAATATTATTGCTGAGGGTATGAACTGATAATTAAAGCAATTATATGATTGTGAATATTCCTTTTTTATGATCATTGTAAAAATGTCTTTTCGATTTTCCATCAACAGATACAGGAAATGAAATGTCCTTTGAATAGAAGTTCTTATGAACCCAACGTTTGTTTGTTTCTCTTCAGTTAAGTTACCAAATGTCCTAGTGTTGTACTTGGGGTGACTGGGCTTAATGCTGAACTGAATAGTATAGGGAAACAAAATATTCACAAATTAACAAATACAGCCTACTGGATTCTCTGTCAAAAAGCCACAGTGAGCCCCCACATACTACCGCCCACACACAGATACACACGCACACTTATACTGTACATATACCAAGGCTTGTAAACACACACACACATTCCCCGAAGGCTGAGATTTTTCCAATCCTGACTAGAAACACATGGGAGCAGATGAAAGCTGAAGCTCCAGATCCTTTGTCATTCCAGGCATCAACATATCACAACAACAGAACACTGGGTCGATTCTGGATTCTCTCTCTCTCTGTCTCTTTCTTTTTTCTTCCCCCCCCCCCTCTCTCTCTCTCTCTCTCTCTCTCTCTCTCTCTCTCTCTGTCTCTCTCTTTCGGTCTCTCTCTCTCTCTCTGTCTCTCTGCCTCTTTCTGTCTCTATCTCTTACTCTCTTTCTCTTTCTTTTTTCTTCCCACCCTCTCTCTCTCTCTCTCTCTCTCACTCTCTCTCTCTCTCTCTCTCTCTCTCTCTCTCTCTCTCTCCAAGGTTCCATGGTTCTGAGGTTTAAAGATGTTAATGTTCCAAAGTTCCACATTTCCAAGGTTCCAAGTTTCAGAGATGATGGGGTGGTCTTCTTAGCATCTGTGGACTGTGGGATGTGATGACTAACAAGTAATTCAGTTCCAGTGTGCAGATTTTTTGTCATTGATCATTTGAACAAATCAAGATTTTGAATTTCGGAAGGGGAGAGTACATTTGGCTCATAGACTTGCCCGAAACTGACTGAGAGTTTTTGTTTAGAAGGGTGGGCTCTTCACTAATCTCGTTAGCAGGGACGGGCTGCGAAAAGAATTCGGCCCTGGCATTTTATCCACACCAGCCCACATCACTGTTCCATGTCTGTAGCCATGAAGTGCTTTGAAAGGCTGGTAATGGCTCACATCAACAACATTATTCCAGAAACTCTAGACCCACTCCAATTTGCATACCGCCCAAACAGATCCACAGATGATGAATTCTCTATTGCACTCCACACTGCCCTTTCCCACCTGGACAAAAGGAACACCTACATGAGAATGCTATTCATTGACTACAGTGCAGCGTTCAACACCATAGTACCCTCAAAGCTCATCACTAAGATAAGGAACCTGGGACTAAACACCTCCCTCTGCAACTGGATCCTGGACTTCCTGGCGGGCCGCCCCCAGGTGGTGAGGGTAGGTAGCAACACATCTGCCACGCTGATCCTCAACACTGGAGCTCCCCAGGGGTGCGTGCTCAGTCCCCTCCTGTGCTCCTTGTTCACCCACGACTGCATGGCCAGGCACGACTCCAACACCATCATTAAGTTTGCTGACGACACAACAGTGGTAGGCCTGATCAACGACGACAAGACAGCCTATAGGAAGGAGGTCAGAGAGCTGGTCGGGTGGTGCCAGAATAACAAACTATCCCTCAACGTAACCAAGACTAAGGAGATGATTGTGGACTACAGGAAAAGGAGCACCGAGCACGTCCCCATTCTCATCGACGAGGCTGTAGTGGAGTAGGTTGAGAGCTTCAAATTCCTTGGTGTCCACATCACCAACAAACTAGAATGGTCCAAACACACCAAGACAGTCGTGAAGAGGGCACGACAAGCCTATTCCCCCTCAGGAAACTAAAAAGATTTGGCATGGGTCCTGAGATCCTCAAAAGATTCTACAGCTGCAACATCAAGAGCATCCTGATTGGTTGCATCACTGCCTGGTATGGCAATTGCTCGACCTCCGACCGCAAGACACTTCAGAGGGTAGTGCGTACGGCCCAGTACATCACTGGGGCAAAGCTGCCTGCCATCCAGGACCTCTACACCAGGTGTCAGAGGAAGCCCCTGAAAATTGTCAAAAACCCCAGCCACCCCAGCCATAGACTGTTCTCTCTACTACCGCATGGCAAGCGGTACAGGAGTGCCAAGTCTTGGAAAAAAAGGCTTCTCAACAGATTTTACCCCCAAGCCATAAGACTCCTGAACAGGTAACCAAATGGTTACCTGGACAATTTGCATTGTGTGCCTCCCCCAACCCCTACTTTACTCTGCTGCTGCTATCTGTTTATCATATATGCATAGTCACTTTAACTATACATTCATGTACATACTACCTCAATTGGCCCAACCATCCAGTACTCCCGCACATTGGCTAACCGGGCTATCTGCATTGTGTCCCACCACCCGCCAACCCCTCTTTTTACGCTACTGCTACTCTCTGTTCATCATATATGCATAGTCACTTTAAGCATACCCACGTGTACATACTACCTCAATCAGCCCGACTAACCGGTGTCTGTAAATAGCCTTGCTACTCTTTTTTCAAATGCCTTTTTACTGTTGTTTTATTTCTTTACTTACCTACAAACACACACACACACACACACACACACATTCTTTTTTCCTCCGCACTATTGGTTAGAGCCTGTAAGAAAGCATTTCACTGTAAGGTATACACCTGGTTTATTCGGCACACGTGACAAATACACTTTTGATTTCATTTGGAGAGAAATAACCCAGCCAACTAACCCCTCCAACCAGCCAATAGCCATACACACACACCTTGACCCTTCACACTGTGACCATACACTCCGTGACCCTTCACAGCGTGACCCTACACACCGTGACCCTTCACACCCTGACCCTAAACACCCTGACCCTAAACAGCCTGACCCTAAACAGCCTGACCCTAAACACCCTGACCCTACACACTTTGACCCTTCACACCCTGACCCTGAACACCCTGATCCTAAACAGCCTGACCCTAAACACCCTGACCCTAAACAGCCTGACCCTAAACAGCCTGACCCTAAACACCCTGACCCTAAACACCCTGACCCTAAACAGCCTGATCCTAAACAGCCTGACCCTAAACACCCTGACCCTAAACAGCCTGACCCTAAACATCCTGACCCTACACACTTTGACCCTTCACAACCTGACCCTAAACAGCCTGACCCTAAACACCCTGACCCTACACACTTTGACCCTTCACACCCTGACCCTGAACACCCTGATCCTAAACAGCCTGACCCTAAACACCCTGACCCTAAACACCCTGACCCTAAACAGCCTGACCCTAAACAGCCTGACCCTAAACACCCTGACCCTACACACTTTGACCCTTCACACCCTGACCCTGAACACCCTGATCCTAAACAGCCTGACCCTAAACACCCTGACCCTAAACAGCCTGACCCTAAACAGCCTGACCCTAAACACCCTGACCCTAAACACCCTGACCCTAAACAGCCTGATCCTAAACAGCCTGACCCTAAACACCCTGACCCTAAACAGCCTGACCCTAAACATCCTGACCCTACACACTTTGACCCTTCACAACCTGACCCTAAACAGCCTGACCCTAAACACCCTGACCCTACACACTTTGACCCTTCACACCCTGACCCTGAACACCCTGATCCTAAACAGCCTGACCCTAAACACCCTGACCCTAAACACCCTGACCCTAAACAGCCTGACCCTAAACAGCCTGACCCTAAACACCCTGACGCTACATAATTTGACCCTTCACACCCTGACCCTGAACACCCTGATCCTAAACAGCCTGACCCTAAACACCCTGACCCTAAACAGCCTGACCCTAAACAGCCTGACCCTAAACACCCTGACCCTAAACAGCCTGACCCTAAACAGCCTGATCCTAAACAGCCTGACCCTAAACACCCTGACCCTAAACAGCCTGACCCTAAACATCCTGACCCTACACACTTTGACCCTTCACACCCTGACCCTAAACAGCCTGACCCTAAACACCCTGACCCTACACACTTTGACCCTTCACACCCTGACCCTGAACACCCTGATCCTAAACAGCCTGACCCTAAACACCCTGACCCTACACACTTTGACCCTTCACACCCTGACCCTGAACACCCTGATCCTAAACAGCCTGACCCTAAACACCCTGACCCTAAACACCCTGACCCTTCACACCCTGATCCTAAACAGCCTGACCCTAAACACCCTGACCCTAAACAGCCTGACCCTAAACACCCTGACCCTAAACAGCCTGACCCTAAACAGCCTGATCCTAAACAGCCTGACCCTAAACACCCTGACCCTACACACTTTGACCCTTCACACCCTGACCCTTGACACCCTGATCCTAAACAGCCTGACCCTAAACACCCTGACCCTAAACACCCTGACCCTAAACAGCCTGACCCTAAACAGCCTGACCCTAAACACCCTGACGCTACATACTTTGACCCTTCACACCCTGACCCTGAACACCCTGATCCTAAACAGCCTGACCCTAAACACCCTGACCCTAAACAGCCTGACCCTAAACAGCCTGACCCTAAACACCCTGACCCTAAACAGCCTGACCCTAAACAGCCTGATCCTAAACAGCCTGACCCTAAACACCCTGACCCTAAACAGCCTGACCCTAAACAGCCTGATCCTAAACAGCCTGACCCTAAACACCCTGACCCTAAACAGCCTGACCCTAAACATCCTGACCCTACACACTTTGACCCTTCACACCCTGACCCTAAACAGCCTGACCCTAAACACCCTGACCCTACACACTTTGACCCTTCACACCCTGGCCCTGAACACCCTGATCCTAAACAGCCTTTACCCTAAACACCCTGACCCTAAACAGCCTGACCCTAAACACCCTGACCCTAAACAGCCTGACCCTAAACAGCCTGACCCTAAACACCCTGATCCTAAACAGCCTGACACTAAACATCCTGACCCTACACACTTTGACCCTTCACACCCTGACCCTACACACAATGATCCTACACACACATGTCATTGGCAGTACAGTACAGCGTTTCTCAACCATTTCAGTACCAGTGACTGGCGAGACAAGGTCCTCCCCCTCTTTTTTAAACAGCTCATGTTTATTTAAAATAAAAACAGTATGTAGAGGAGATACAACTCACCATTAGAACTGTTCCTCTGTCTGGAGATACAACTCACCACTGCAACTGTTCCTCTGTCTAGAGATACAACTCACCACTTTAACTGTTCCTCTGTCTGGAGATACAACTCACCACTAGAACTGTTCCTCTGTCTGGAGATACAAATCACCACTAGAACTGTTCCTCTGTCTGGAGATACAACTCACCACTAGAACTGTTCCTCTGTCTGGAGATACAACTCACCACTAGAACTGTTCCTCTGTCTGGAGATACAACTCACCACTAGAACTGTTCCTCTGTCTGGAGATACAACTCACCACTATAACTGTTCCTCTGGAGATACAACTCACCACTAGAACTGTTCCTCTGCTTGAGAGATAAAACTCACCACTATAACTGTTCCTCTGTCTGGAGATACAACTCACCACTGCAACTGTTCCTCTGTCTAGAGATACAACTCACCACTTTAACTGTTCCTCTGTCAGGAGATACAACTCACCACTATAACTGTTCCTCTATCTGGAGATACAACACTCCACTAGAACTGTTCCTCTGGAGATACAACTCACGACTATAACTGTTCCTCTGCCTGGAGATACAACTCACTACTATAACTGTTCCTCTGGAGATAGAACTCACCACTAGAACTGTTCCTCTGTCTGGAGATACAACTCACCACTAGAACTGTTCCTCTGGAGATACAACTCACCACTAGAACTGTTCCTCTGGAGATACAACTCACCACTATAACTGTTCCTCTGGTGATACAACTCACCACTAGAACTGTTCCTCTGTCTGGAGATACAACTCACCACTATTACTGTTCCTCTGTCTGCAGATACAACTCACCACTAGAACTGTTCCTCTGTCTGGAGATACAACTCACCACTATAACTGTTCCTCTGCCTGGAGATACAACTCACTACTATAACTGTTCCTCTGGAGATACAACTCACCACTAGAACTGTTCCTCTGGAGATACAACTCACCACTATAACTGTTCCTCTGCCTGGAGATACAACTCACCACTAGAACTGTTCCTCTGTCTGGAGATACAACTCACCACTATAACTGTTCCTCTGCCTGGAGATACAACTCACCACTAGAACTGTTCCTCTGTCTGGAGATACAACTCACCACTATAACTGTTCCTCTGCCTGGAGATACAACTCACCACTAGAACTGTTCCTCTGTCTGGAGATACAACTCACCACTATAACTGTTCCTCTGCCTGGAGATACAACTCACTACTATAACTGTTCCTCTGGAGATACAACTCACCACTAGAACTGTTCCTCTGGAGATACAACTCACCACTATAACTGTTCCTCTGCCTGGAGATACAACTCACTACTATAACTGTTCCTCTGGAGATACAACTCACCACTAGAACTGTTCCTCTGGAGATACAACTCACCACTAGAACTGTTCCTCTGCCTGGAGATACAACTCACCACTATTACTGTTCCTCTGTCTGCAGATACAACTCACCACTAGAACTGTTCCTCTGTCTGGAGATACAACTCACCACTAGAACTGTTCCTCTGTCTGGAGATACAACTCACCACAATAACTGTTCCTCTGTCTGGAGATACAACTCACCACTAGAACTGTTCCTCTGCCTGGAGATACAACTCACTACTAGAACTGTTCCTCTGGAGATAGAACTCACCACTAGAACTGTTCCTCTGTCTGGAGATACAACTCACCACTAGAACTGTTCCTCTGGAGATACAACTCACCACTATAACTGTTCCTCTGGAGATACAACTCACCACTAGAACTGTTCCTCTGGAGATACAACTCACCACTAGAACTGTTCTTCTGGAGATACAACTCACCACTAGAACTGTTCCTCTGGAGATACAACTCACCACTAGAACTGTTCCTCTGTCTGGAGATACAACTCACCACTATTACTGTTCCTCTGTCTGCAGATACAACTCACCACTAGAACTGTTCCTCTGTCTGGAGATACAACTCACCACTAGAACTGTTCCTCTGCCTGGAGATACAACTCACTACTATAACTGTTCCTCTGGAAATACAACTCACCACTAGAACTGTTCCTCTGGAGATACAACTCACCACTAGAACTGTTCCTCTGTCTGGAGATACAACTCACCACTATTACAGTTCCTCTTTCTGGAGATACAACTCACCACAATAACTGTTCCTCTGTCTGGAGATACAACTCACCACTAGAACTGTTCCTCTGGAGATACAACTCACCACAATAACTGTTCCTCTGTCTGGAGATACAACTCACCACTATAACTGTTCCTCTGGAGATACAACTCACCACTATAACTGTTCCTCTGTCTGGAGATACAACTCACCACTATTACTATTCCTCTGTCTGCAGATACAACTCACCACTAGAACTGTTCCTCTGTCTGCAGATACAACTCACCACTATAACTGTTCCTCTGCCTGGAGATACCAACCACCCCCCCACCCCAACCCACCCCACCCCAGACCTCTTACCGAAGCACTGAGGCTGACACCGCCTGATATAGAGGACTTGGGCGGCAGGAAACTTGGTCACAGTGATGTACTGGGCCATACGCACTACCCTCTGTAATGCCTACCACTGATGTGTCATCCTCAAACTTGATGATGGTGTTGGAGTCGTGCATGGCCATGCAGTCATGAGTGAACAGGGAGTACAGGAGGGGAATGAGCACACACCTCTGAGGGGCCCCCGTGTTGAGGATCAGCGTGGTGGATGTGTTGTTCCCTACCCTTACCACCTGGGGGCGGTCCATCAGGAAGTCCAGGATCCAGTTGCAGAGGGAAGTTTTTAATCCCAGGGTCCTGGCTCTAATCACTTCGGGCCGTGCACACCTCCAACTCAATCATCAAGTTTGCAGACGATACAACAGTAGCAGGCTTGATTACCAACAACGACGAGACAGCCTACAGGCAGGAGGTGAGGGTACTCTGAGTGTGGTGTCAGCCAAACAACCTCTCACTCAAAGTCAACAAAACAAAGGAGATGATCGTGACTTCAGGAAACAGCAGAGGGAGCGCCCCCCTATCCACATCGATGGAGCAGTGGAGAAGGTGGAAAGTTTTAAGTTCCTCAGCGTACACATAACAGACAAACTGAAATGGTCCACCCACACAGTGTGGTGAAGAAGGCTCAACAGCGTCTCTTCCACCTCATGAGGCTGACGATATGTGCCATGTCACCTAAAACTCTCGCAAACTTTTACAGATGCACAATTGAGAGCATCCTGTCGGGCTGCATCATCGCCTGGTATGGAAATTGCACCGCCCACAACCGCAGGGCTCTCCAAAGGGTGGTGCGGTTTGCACAACACATCACCGGGGGCAAACTATTGCCCTCAAGGACACCTACAGCACCCGATGTCACAGGAAGG
This sequence comes from Oncorhynchus kisutch, assembly GCF_002021735.2. Taxonomy (NCBI): domain Eukaryota; kingdom Metazoa; phylum Chordata; class Actinopteri; order Salmoniformes; family Salmonidae; genus Oncorhynchus; species Oncorhynchus kisutch. Next base: position 69,169,500 of record NC_034175.2, on the reverse strand, counting down.
CCAAAAAGATCATCAAGGATATCAACCACCCGAGCCACAGCCTATTCACCTAGCTACCCTCCAGAAGGCGAGGTCAGTACAGGTGCATCGAGAGACTGACAAACAAAAAGGCTGCTGCCAACATACAGACTTGAAATCATTGGCCACTTTAAAAAATGGATCACTAGTCACTTTACTAATGCAACTTTAATAATGTTTACATATCTTGCATTACTCATCTCATATCTATAAACTGTATTTTATACCATCTATTGCATCTTGCCTATGCCGGTGTGTCATTGCTCAAACATATATTTATTTCTATGTATATATTATTATTCCATCCCTTTACTTAGATTTGTGTGTATTAGGTAGTTGTTGTGGAACTGTTCGATTACATGTTAGATATTACTGCACTGTCAGAACATCTTCTAACCATGTGTATGTGACCAATACATTTGATTTGATTTGGAAACTTGTAAATCACTAAACAAAACAACAACCCGAAGAGTTATCTATCCATGTCTGGGTAAACCACTTCTCCAATCTTTTTGGCCTTATAACAATGAAAACAACAAAATCATATACATGATCAAATACAAATCTTAGAATCAACTATTAAAGATTAACAGAACCCACTGGATTCTCCAATTACATTGAATGAACTACAGGACAAAATACAAACCCTCCAACCCAAAAAGTCCTGTCTGGTTGATGGTATCTTAAATTAAATGATAAAAATATACAGAGCACAAATTCCAATTGGCTATACTTAAACTCTGTAACATCATCCTCAGCTCTGGCATCTTCCCCAGTATTTGCAACCAAGGACTGATCACCCCAATCCACAAAAGTGGACACAAATTTCCCCCCAATAACTATCGCTGGGGTAAAATTGGGGTCAACAGCAACCTTGGGAAAATCCTCAGCATTATTATTAACAGTAGACTTGAACATTTCCTCAGTGAAAACAATGTACTGAGAAAATGTCAAATTGGCTTTTTACCAAATTACCATATGACAGACCATGTATTCACCCTGCACACCCTAATTGACAAACAAACCAAAACAAGGGTAACGTCTTCTCATGCTTTGTTGATTTCAAAAAAGCTTTGGACTCAATTTCGCATTAGGGTCTGCTATACAAATAGCAGGAAAAACACAAGACATTATAAAATCCCAACAACTGTGCGGTTAAATTTGCTAACTTGCTCCTTCTATGTTGTTCTCTGGCTGTTGAGAAGCAAGTCCGTCTGTGCCTTTTCTATTTCATAACACTGCCTGACATGCTTCTCCAATGTCCTTTTAGTATATGCATCCTCCTTGAAGTGTGACTGCATGTCCTGAAAAGAACACTCACAGTGTCTGCACTTACTGTAGGAAAGGCCCACACCCTCTTTGAACCCTGGAGTTCATGTTGTGCAAGGGTGTCTCCGCAGAGAGAGACCATAGCACCATATATTGTCTTCTCTCCGTTAATAGTTAGCATTTTAACCCCACTGTACAATGCATCCATATCTTCCTTGATTCTATTCAATATTACATCTACACCAGATTGACGGAGGTCTGCTGATCTAGCCATGGCAAGTAGCCTGATAGCAGCCAGTTTAGACCTGTATTTCGGATTTATATTTCCTAGGGTGTAGTACACCATTAACAACTTTTTCTTTTGATGCAAAGGATCCTAGTGGACGACAGATCTCTATTTCATCCGTGTACAGAACAATCTGCAATGCCTTTGGTTTCTCTGAAAATATGGGATGTGATTTTAGAAGAGCAACATCAACAATGTCATGAAAAAAACATTCCTGCGCATCTGGGGTCCTTTTTCAACCATACACAAAATCATTGGGTGGGATAAGAACTGTTCTAGACTTTTGACTAATGGTACGTAATGAAATCATTTGTCTTTGATGAAAATTACATTTGATCCTCCACAGTTCATGCTGCATATGGTTCATCCTGCATATGGTTCATCCTGCATATGGTTCATCCTGCATATGGTTCATCCTGCATATGGTTCATCCTGCATACGGTTCATCCTGCATACGGTTCATCCTGCATATGGTTCATCCTGCATATGGTTCATCCTGCATACGGTTCATCCTGCATATGGTTCATCCTGCATATGGTTCATCCTGCATACGGTTCATCCTGCATATGGTTCATCCTGCATACGGTTCATCCTGCATACGGTTCATCCTGCATATGGTTCATCCTGCATATGGTTCATCCTGCATACGGTTCATCCTGCATATGGTTCATCCTGCATATGGTTCATCCTGCATATGGTTCATCCTGCATATGGTTCATCCTGCATATGGTTCCAGCAATGTGAATTTCCTCTGCGTCCAAACAGCTAAACTGCATCTTAATACCACTGTCCTGTCTAAATGTTGTTGCAACGCCAGCAAAAGTGTATCCAAGATATTCATTGCATCTTTTTCAAGATGACCTGATGTGCCTCCTGAATGCTGTCTCCATCTGCTTCCTGAGGTTGTTCAATTGTTGCTGTACCCCAGCAACAATGTCATTCACGCCTTTCTGAAAATGACAGAGAGAGCGAGAGAGCGAGAGAGCGAGAGAAAGGTGGGAATGTCATCAATCATGGAGGTTGGAACACACCATCATGTATACCTATGATATTCAGATTTTACTTATGACATATTCATTAACATAAGGACATAAGGGCTCAACAATAGTAAGGTGGACAACGTAGCACTAAGAATGAACTCAACCATCACTAAAGCACCACAAAATGCTCTGCATAATGAAATTAACCAAATGCTGTGCTCTGTTCAGAAAAAGCATCTTACCTGTGAGAGACAATACTTGGCTCTGGCATTTATCACCAAAGCAGTGGCATGTGTTGTCCTAAAGAAAAGTTGACATTGAATGTACAGTCGTGGCCAAAAGTTTTGAGGACGACACAAATATACATTTTCACAAATTCTGCTGTCTCAATATTGTATGATGCCGATTTGCATATACTCCGGAATGTTATGAAGAGTGATCAGATTAATTGCAAAGTCCCTCTTTGCCATGCAAATGAGCTGAATCCCCCCAAAACATTTCCACTGCATTTCAGCCCTGCCACAAAAGGACCAGCTGACACCATGTCAGTGATTCTCTCGTTAACACAGGTGTGAGTGTTGACGAGGACAAGGCTGGCGATCACTCTGTCATGCTGATTGAGTTTGAATAACATACCTGAAGCTTCAAAAGGAGGGTGGTGCTTGAAATCATTGTTCTTCCTCTGTCAATCATGGTTACCTGCAAGGAAACACGTACCATCATCATTGCTTTGCACAAAAAGGGCTTCACAGGCAAGGATATTGCTGCCAGTAAGATTGCACCTAAATCAACCATTTATTGGATCATCAAGAACTTCAAGGAGAGCGGTTCAATTGTTGTGAAGAAGGCTTCAGGGTGCCCAAGAAAGTCCAGCAAGCGCCAGGACCGTCTCCTAATGTTGATTCAGCTGTGGGATCGTGGCACCACCAGTACAGAACTTGCTCAGTAATGGCAGCAGGCAGTGCTGCACGCACAGTGAGGAGAAGACTTTTGGAGGATGGCTTGGTGTCAAGAAGCCACTTCTCTCCAGGAAAAACATTGGGGACAGACTGATATTCTGTGAATTGGACTGCTGAGGACTGGGGTAAAGTCATTTTCTCTGATGAATCCCCTTTCTGATTGTTTGGGGCATCCGGAAAAAAGCTTGTCTGGAGAAGACAAGGTGAGCGCTACCATCAGTCCTGTGTCATGGCAACAGTAAAGCATCCTGAGACCATTCATATGTGGGGTTGCTTCATAGACAAGGGAGTGGGCTCACACAATTTTGCCTAAGAACACAGCTATGAATAAAGAATGGTACCAACACATCCTCCGATAGCAACTTTTCCCAACCATCCAGGAACAGTTTGGTAATGCACAATAACTTTTCCAGCATGATGGAGCACCTTTCCATAAGGCAAAAGTGATAACTAAGTGGCTCGGGGAACAAAACATCGATATTTTGGGTCCATGGCCAGGAAACTCCCCAGACCTAAATCCCATTGAGAACTTGTGGTCAAGCCTCAAGAGGCAGATGGACAAACAAAAACCCACAAGTTCTGACAAACTCCAAGCATTGATTATGCAAAAATGGGCTGCCATCAGTGTGGCCCAGTAGTTAATTGACAGCACTGCAAATATTGACTCTTTGCATCAACTTCATGTAATTGTCAATAAAGCCTTTGACACTTATGAAATGCTTGTAATTATACTTCAGTATTCCATAGTAACATCTGACACAAGACACTGAAGCAGCAAACTTTGTAGAAAATAATATTTGTGTCATTCTCAAAACTTTTGGCCACGACTGTAGTATCCTGACATGTGCAGGCTGGACATTACAATTCATGACAAGTATAATGTTTGTGACAGGAGAAGTGGTTGCGTAGACTGGCTATGAATGCGATTTGTAAATCCAAGTACTTAAGAAAATATGGTAAGATTGCCACCAACCGAGTCATTTACTTGTTGCGCTATGACAGCTACATGTTGGTCAATGCCCCTTTGCCCTTCATCTGAGTCAGATGTATGGAGTTGCTGATCAGTGATGCTGGAGTTAGCTAGAAGCTGATCGGGTTGAATGTTGTCCTGTTTACAACACATCAAAGAAACAGATTATTATTCAAATTTGATTTAGTTTCACCAATAGAGCTATTTATGTGTTTTGTTCCTATTTATCATTGATTGTTTTCACATTAACCCAGCTTAAGCCATGAGAGTCATTATAGCTAAAATGATCGAATAGCCTATGGACAGTATGACTTTGGTCCGTGTATCGTAGTAGGTGTTGAAGGTGCCTTCTCTTCACATGATGATAGAAGGAATTGTACACTCTATATTCCTCAGTGAATCGGTCAATACCACAGAGCAAGCAGAAGTCGGGGCTGCGACTGTTCAATATATTGATATGGCTCAATAACAGTTTCAATGAAAAAGTCATAAAACCTCAGCAGATGCCAAAGCATTTTGAACGTTACTGAAAGCAAAGGCAAGTAAAATGTTCCCACTGCTTTTGATGAAAAGGGCGGAAAGAACCGAAAATGATGTTGACACGTATTTATAATACGACCAAGTAATTTGATTGGATTAGAGTATAACAGCACTGGGACTGTGACGTAGAAGTCCGTCACTGGCCGCGGGCAGCATTTGGTTCTTATATATACACATATTCATCACTCCTCCCTGCGCCATTATACCATAAGTTAACAATGTGGGTCGACACACAATTTAACTTCTGTCTTGGTGCATGCATTTCACACTTGTCAATGTTCATATTTGAGAGATACAATAATTATTATACTTATCAATGTTGTGGATGAGAGCATTGTTTGTTTGTTCTGTTCCGGAATCACTTGTAAATAAACACCTTTGCACAGAAGAACTTTTGCGGTTCCGCCATCTTTTTATTTTTATAGAGGTTAGGATATCCAGTTTAGCCATCTGGCCTACTCTACGTGACATATGGTGGCAGTGGTGGGATGGCGTACCGCAAATCAGTGAATTCCAACAAGAGAGGTAAAGGAATGCGTACAGGATTGCGTTCTCAGCAACAGCATCAACTGTCAGAAAAGGTACCTGAAGTTGAACCGGGGTGGAATACCATGGAATCGTCTGGTGAAGAAGAGGTCAAGTATGAGAAACTAGGAGCCCGACCGCGGGGCCAAAGACAACCAGAACTGGGTGAGCTGCTGACTGAAGGAGCAGTTGGGGGACCAGAACCACACCCAACCATGGTAACCCTTTTTCAGCAACTTTTCACCTGCCTTGAGAGGAGGGACGAAGACCTCAAGCAGGAGTTACGTGGCCTACACCAATCTATCCTCACAGCTCCCCACCAGGCGGAACTCGTCAGTGAGAGCCCAAGATTGGGTCTTCCAACACCAGGACGACAAAGGCTCGATGCAGCAGGGACTTCAACTCCACAGCAGGCACCCCAAGCAGTAATGAGGCCAGCACCAGGAGACCAGTCCAGCAGTGTTAACGTCCATCTTCCAGCATTCCTGAGGAAGGAGCCAAAGATGCCCTCATACCAGCAGGGGGAGGACATTGAAAACTACCTGCTGAGGTTTGAGCGCATGGCTAAGACGTGGCAGTGGCCTGAGGTAGAGTGGGCCTGCAGGCTTGTCCCATTGCTCACGGGCAAGGCCTTAGAGGCTTACACAGCAATGGATGAGGGGCTGGCCAATGTCTACAAGGGCTTGAAGGAAGCGCTGCTGGTGAAGTTTGACATCTCACCGGAAACCTACCGTCAACGCTTCAGAGCTGCATCAACGCCATCGGGTGAGTCGCCGACAGAGACGTACCACCGCCTCAAGGGTCTCTACCGACGATGGGTTCGACCGGGGGAGAAGACACAGGACGAAATCGGGGAGGTCATCATCCTCGAGCAACTTCTACAAGTTCTACCACACGACATTCGAACCTGGGTCCGAGAGCACGAGCCCAAGGACGGGCTTATGGCGGCCAAGCTTGCACTGCAGTATCTTAATGCACGTAAAGGGGGACCACCACAACCTGCAGCACCCGCTCCAAGGAGTCTCAGAGACACAAGGGACATCAGAAACGCCAGAGATGGTGGAGGTAACTCTGGGGGTTATGTGTCTGGGAGGGAGGTAAGGGATCATGCAGTTCGCTCTGATGGGAGGGGTCTGACCTGTTTTTACTGCCGGCAGCAGGGGCACAAAGCTTCAATGTGTCCGCTACGTAAATCCAAGCTCTCAGGTTACTGTTATGTACCCAGAGAGGGGGATGGTGTTCAGAATAGACAGACTCGGGAAGGGTCATGCTTGGTACCTGTAAAAGTGAATGGTAAAAGTCTTACTGCAATGATTGACACCGGCAGTTCCCTGTCATTGATCAGAAAAGGTAATGTACCTGTTAATGACATTGATTATGGTCATCAGACACTGATCCAATGTGTCCATGGTGACCAGTCACAGCAGCCCACAGCTGAGCTCACAGTTGAGATTCAGGGTCAGAAATACCTCCTCAAAGTTGGGGTAATGGAGAAGCTACCTTTTGAGATGATGTGCCTGTACTCTCTGATCTGTTGGGAAGTGTGGGGGGTCAGCTATATGAGCAGTCAGTTTGCCAGTCTGATGTTCAGATGGCATGTTCAGTTGTCACTCGTGCCCAGGCCAAAGCTGTTTTACAACCTCTGCCTGACTTGTGTGACACTGAGGAGTGTGAGAAAGCCTTCATGACACTAAAAAAACGACTGTGCTCATTCCCTGTTCTCCAGACCCCTGATTTTAAGAAGAGATTTCTCGTGCAGGTGGACGCTTCGGCTGTAGGAATTGGAGCTGTACTGGCCCAAGGGGAGCCAGGAGAAGAGCTTCCTGTGCTGTACCTGAGTCGGAAGCTGTTGCCCAGGGAAACCAGGTATTCTACAATCGAAGCGTCCACCTGCACGAGAAATCTCTTCTTAAAATCAGGGGTCTGGAGAACAGGGAATGAGCACAGTCGTTTTTTTAGTGTCATGAAGGCTTCCTCACACTCCTCAGTCCACTTCACAGGGTTGCTGGCCCCCTTCGAAGTGAGGTTGGTCAGAGGGACAGCGATGGTCGAAAACTGTGGAATGAATCTCCGGTACCACCCTGCCAGACCTAGGAAGGACTTCACCTGTGTCTTGGTTCTGGGTTGAGGGCTATTCCTGATGGACTCCACTTTCTCCACCTGAGGCCGAACTTCACCCTTACCCAGCTGGTAACCCAGGTACTTTGTCTCCTGTTTCGCCCACTCACACTTCAGGAGGTTAAGCGTGAGGCCTGCTTCATGGATCTTCCCCAGGACGCTGCTAAGATGCTGTATGTGCTCCTCCCAGGAGTGGCTGTAGATCACCACGTCGTCCAAGTAAGCAGCACAGTAATTGTCACAGTCCTGGAGGACCTTGTCCATCAGCCTCTGGAAAGTCGCAGGGGCCCCATGAAGGCCAAACGGCATGACCTTGAACTGGAACAGGCCCATTGTCGTCCGGAATGCAGTGTAGGCCTTGGATTGTTCATCCAGGGGCACCTGCCAGTACCCTTTGCAGAGATCCAATGTGGTGATGTAATGAGCTCTACCTATTCTCTCCAGTAAGTCATCAATGCGGGGCATGGGATAGGCATCAAACTGGGAGATGGCATTCACCTTACGGAAGTCCATGCAGACGCGCAAAGAGCCATCCTTCTTTGGGACAATGACAATAGGGCTGCTCCATTCACTTGAAGATGGCTCGACAACATCCATCTCTATCATGGTGTGGACCTCTTCCTTGAGGGCTACCACCAGCCTCTCAGGCACACGGTAAGGATGCTGGCGGAAAGGGTTCTGGCCAGGTTTCAAACGAATGACGTGTTCCAGGACTTTGGTTCTTCCTGGTCTCTGACTGAAGAGGGCCGGATACTTGCCAAACAGCTGCTTCAGCTCATCTTGCTTGTCTTCTTCCAGGTGAGCCAGTATGACTTCTGCTCGTTCTTTCCATGCCTCTGTGAGCCCATCCGAAGCCATGAGAGTCATTACAGCTAAAATGATCGAATAGCCTATGGACAGTATGACTTTGGACTTTGGAGTTGCTGATCAGTGATGCTGGAGTTAGCTAGAAGCTGATCGGGTTGAATGTTGTCCTGTTTACAACACATCAAAGAAACAGATTATTATTCAAATTTTATTTAGTTTCACCAATAGAGCTATTTATGTGTTTTGTTCCTATTTATCATTGATTGTTTTCACATTAACCCAGCTTAAGCCATGAGAGTCATTATAGCTAAAATGATCGAATAGCCTATGGACAGTATGACTTTGGTCCGTGTATCGTAGTAGGTGTTGAAGGTGCCTTCTCTTCACATGATGATAGAAGGAATTGTACACTCTATATTCCTCAGTGAATCGGTCAATACCACAGAGCAAGCAGAAGTCGGGGCTGCGACTGTTCAATATATTGATATGGCTCAATAACAGTTTCAATGAAAAAGTCATAAAACCTCAGCAGATGCCAAAGCATTTTGAACGTTACTGAAAGCAAAGGCAAGTAAAATGTTCCCACTGCTTTTGATGAAAAGGGCGGAAAGAACCGAAAATGATGTTGACACGTATTTATAATACGACCAAGTAATTTGATTGGATTAGAGTATAACAGCACTGGGACTTTTAACTATACATGTATCACTCTGCTTTACAGGTGTTCTAATAACCGTTAATTACATTAACGATCGTTATCTATCTTAGATTGCAACAAACTTCGCACCGCAAAGATGAACATATTTCCACAAATAACATATGAGTTCAATTATGAATGGTCGTCAGGAGAGGATGGTAACATGCAGACCTACACAAAGTAGCAAGCTAGTCTGTAGGAAAATGTATATGTGGTGCTTGGTAACAGTCCAGTCCCAGTCAGTGATGCCAACTTAGCAATTTTGTTGCTAGCTTTAGCAACTTTTCAGAGTACCCTGACAACTTTATTTTCAAATAGCAGTTTTTTATTTTTCAAATAGCACAAATTTAGCTACTTTTAAAAAATGTATTTGGAACATTTAGCAACTTTTGAAAAGTGACTCAAACGCTAAAATGCATTTTCCCTCCAAATGAAACAAAAACGATTTTTCTCTGTCACACACTCAGTCACAACACACGTGCCTGGCTGCAAAAGTACATTGTGAGTGACGTCAGCAGCAGGCGCTCAGCTCGTGCACAGGCAGCAGCAGGCCAGCAGCAATTTCAGCAAATTGCAAATCATTGTTGGCTGACTGCAGCAGCAGTAGTATGCGTTCGACAAGACAAACCAAATGAATATAGTTGGTCACAAATGTTTGATCTTGAACAGAACTTACAACATCAATCAACATGTCTCAATCAAAATTGAGAGTGGGAGTCTGTACCTAATTTAAAGGGTGGCTGAAGCCAGAAATTGGGGAAGATTGTTGGGTATACTGTGCATACTGCAAATCAGACATACTTTAAAACATGTATGACATCAAAAAACATTGTTTTTACAGCAAAGCATATAAATAAATCAAAACCTTACAACCCAGTCTACATTACCACAGTCTACATTACCACAGTCTACATTACCACAGTCTACATTACCACAGTCTACATTACCACAGTCTACATTACCACAGTCTACATTACCACAGTCTACATTACCACAGTCTACATTACCACAGTTGGTTACGAAAGTGGATAACTGCAAAAGAGCAGAAGCTACTACGGCCTAGCATTGTTCGCTGCTAGCATGCGACCATTTACGTATGGCTTGCAAAGCTGCCTTTTCAGATTCTGTGGCAGCAACAAACTTCCAAATGCACCGCACCAAGTGCACAGAAATGATTAGGGGAGTACCGGCTCCTTATTTTCTCAAAAGACTAACATCAGATGTGGGGGGTGTGAAGTTCAGTCTCCTTTTGGATGAGTCCACTGATGTCAGTGTCTCAAAATACCTGGATGTGGTGATTCGATATTTCAGTGCTAAAAAACTAACCGTTGTGTCCACATTTCTTGGTCTGGTTGAATTGGAGGGGGGGGTGCCAGATCAATAGCTAAGGCGGTAGTTGAGTTTCTTGAGAAGTGTAACCTTAAAAAAGAGCATCTTCAGGGTATTGGCACTGACAATGTGTCTGTGATGACTGAGGTGCACAATAGCATGCACAAGATTTTAAAGGAAGAATGTGCATTGCCCAATTTGGTATTCATCCTCTGTGTGTGCCATTCTTTACAATTGGCTGTCAGTGCAGCATCCAAAGAAACCATCCCTATGAGTGTTGAGTTAAGGTTAATCAGGGAAACCTACAACTGGTTTTCGATTTCCCCAAAACGGTACGAGGAGTACAAAGCAGTGTATGCCACCATTAATTGTGGCCAGAAACCCCTGCAGATCACCAAAGTGTGTGCCACACATTGGCTATCGATTGAGCCTGCGATAACTTGTATATTGAGCCAGTGGGAAGAACTGAAACTCCACCTTGAGTTGACCAAGGCCAGTGAGCATTGCTACATGGTGGATGTGCTCCACGCCACGTACATGGACAAGACCAACTATGTCTACCTGACATTCTTGAAATCAATCCTGTCCGATGTACAAGTTGCAGTGAAGTCATTTGAGGGAGAGCAAAACAGATCCTGTCAAGCTTTTGGACAATCTGGTACATCTCTTAACATCAATTTGCTGCAGAGTAGTCAACCCTATGGCAAAAATTTATGTCCTGAAGGATGCCATTGATGGACATCTCAGTCCATCACCATACCTTGAGTACCTTTTCGAGAGCACGGTGTACCACCTCAGTCTTATGCCAGAGGACAAAAAGGAAATTCAGAGACGGTGCATCAACTGCATTGTTGCTTTAAGCAAGGAGCTGCAAGCAAGGCTCCCAGACAACCTTGAAGCCTTGCGAAACATGGCCTTGGTCAGTGTTAAGGAAACACTGAAGCACAATAAAGGCACCACTGAAATTATTAAAGTAGCTGAGCTACTGAAGTACCAGCCCCAAACAATTGAAAAAAAAATCCCAATGGAGAAACATCCATCTGTTTAGGTGGGACTCAACTGAAAATACAGTCGAGTTTTGGAGTGAAGTCAATAACTACACTGACTCTTCTGGGTCAAATCCATTTGAAGAACTGTGCAAAGCTACACTCACTGCCCTCTCCTTGCCACACTCAAAAGCAGAGGTCGAACGGCTGTTCAGCCAAATGAGTCAAAATTAAGAAATAGAATGTCACTGCACACTCTGAACTTCATATGTTGGTTGCGTTACCCTGGCCTTTGGTTGCATTACCCTGGCCTTTGGTTGCATTACCCTGGCCTTTGGTTGCGTTACCCTGGCCTTTGGTTGCATTACCCTGGCCTTTGGTTGCATTACCCTGGCCTTTGGTTGCATTACCCTTGCCTTTGGTTGGGTTATCCTGGCCTTTGGTTGCGTTACCCTGGCCTTTGCTTGCGTTACCCTGGCCTTTGCTTGCGTTACCCTGGCCTTTGGTTGCGTTACCCTGGCCTTTGGTTGGGTTACCCTGGCCTTTGGTTGGGTTACCCTGGCCTTTGGTTGCGTTACCCTGGCCTTTGGTTGGGTTACCCTGGCATTTGGTTGCGTTACCCTGGCCTTTGGTTGCGTTACCCTGGCCTTTGGTTGCGTTACCCTGGCCTTTGGTTGCGTTACCCTGGCCTTTGGTTATTTACTCCTGGTGCGGTATGGAGTGAAGCTGGCTGGTGATACCTGTTACCAGCATAAACTACCAAGTGACGTTCTGCAGCAGTTTGGCACCACAGCAGCGTACAGCTTTAAGGCCACTCCCTCTCGTGTGATATTGCTTAACTGACATACGTTCTTCACATTATCTAGCTACATAAGGGAGGCCTATAAATAAAAATTCAAAGACGGTCCAAATCTTTGAGTCTAATAACCTATAGCAACCTGACACTTTTAGCGTCTCTTAACTATGATTTAGTTACTAATTACTTAACTATTTACCATGTGGTTAAATGTGTTTTTCAGCTGCTAATATAAGCACAGACATGCTGTCCAGCCTCTCTAAGGAGGGTTCACTTGATCTCTTTCCCAGGCCAGAGCACTTCTTCAGAAGGAGAAACATTTGGGGACTTACTCATGGTGAAAATTAGGTAATGTTAGCGTTTGACATTTGGGAAGCATTTAATCTAACCACGCAGACAGTGTTTCCTGTTATCAAAGTAGCATTTCCTGGCCATCATTACAGTACATGTATCTAAAGATGTAGTTGTTTTGGTATTTGCTGCCTGGTTGTTGTTACAGTATAGTGTTCTTTTTCATTAATAATTACCATTGAATAAATGTACGTCTTATACAGGGTGAAGAATCAGACCTGTGTAGACCAGGCACCTCCTCTGGGACCTGTGATTTCAGCCCCACTCCCACTCCCACCCCCTTCCACTCTCCACCCTCATGTCCCCTTCACCCCCCCCACCCCTCTCCAAACCCAAGGGACCAACATGGTGCCACCAGAACCATACGTCTTGTCAGCCCACAGTATGTCTTAGACACAGACACAGAGTTGGAGCAATCAAGAAGCACCTTTTTTGAAAAACAGCATGCTGGACAAGAAGGAGACTATATCCTTTCCAAAGATCTTCGCTGTCGATTAATCAGGAATACAGTAACAAGCATGATTTCCATTAAGAGAGCAGCAGGGGATGACTTCCAGTATCCATGCAGCCGTGAACTCACTGTAATAGCGAAGCGTCTCATAGATGACTACCCAATGCTGCGGGACAGATCTACAACCAGTGGAGCTGAGTGGGTATGTCACTAATCAGGTATTCCACACGTTTCCAAATGCAGCACTGTTTGGGTACCAGCGGAAACATTGGTATTCATTTCAGTCTACATTTTCAAATGTTAATTGACCGGGTTTGTTTTCTGGCATCAGAAACTACTGAGAGCCTACGGAACCAGTCGAGACATTATACAACTCTACAGGAGATGTACAAAACCAAGGCCAGATGTATTCATTTTAAGTAGGCCTATGCTTCCTTAGCCTGGTTAACACCAAACCGAATCTCAAATGAGATACGGTGTGGGAACTGAGCAGCGTCAGAAGCCATAGCAGGGACAGGGGTAAACTACTTCGGGCAAATGTAAAACAGTCGCGAGAATTTGGTCTGGTAGTAACCAGGCTAATGCTTCCTATGCCTCCAGCTAAATAGACAGACAGAGTCATACACTGTCTGTCAGTCAGTCAGTCAGTCAGTCAGTCAGTCTGTCAGTCAGTCAGTCTGTCAGTCAGTCAGTCAGTCTGTCAGTCAGTCAGTCTGTCTGTCTGTCAGTCAGTCAGTCAGTCAGGTAGGTTATGGATGAACTCCCGCTTCGTACCTGAACTGAAGACCCGCTGGGGGACCTTTTACAACAAGGCACAGTTTTATGGAGTGTTCAAAAGGTCATGAAGCCACCGCTGCTGGACGAAGGTATTTACTGGCTCTGTTGACAATGGAGAATCTAATGAACGTATTCATGTTTGTTTAAATAACTGGCTGCTGTAAATCAAATGAGACTATTTTAGTTTTTAACAGTGAAGCACTCAATCGCCATGATGAAGGCTTTACCAGATATGTTCCCATCACCTGTGGCTCCATCGAAGAAATTAGGACATGAAAATTTGTTTTTCTCTTTGTGTTTGTGTCAGTCTGCAGAAGGCCCCAACACCTTTCTTCAGGCGAGACCACTCTTCAGCCCTGTTGTGATTGTCTGCGTAACCAACTGCTTACTGGCTATTGGAACCACGCCTGTGCTGACCTTCCCAAAAGAGGACATCTATGCCAGCGTGATGTATCTCATGGTGTGTCATTACGCCTTTCACCTCACATATCCTAAGTGCATTGTGACACTCCTCGCTGTGCTGCAGACAGAAGTCCTCTCGGACCATCCACGCCTGGGATATGATGGTG